>NC_090757.1:59385686-59390686 GCF_036898095.1 Palaemon carinicauda | reverse complement strand
TTTCCCAATTATTGGTGGAAGCAGAGGTGATTTAAGTTGGTAGGTGGTGTTGCTGGCGGAGTGAATCCTCCTCATCCCACCCTCCTGCGCCTCCTACTCCACTTTCTCCTCCTCCTCCTCCTCCTCCACCTCCTAACCACCAACCTGTTGCAGTAGTGATTCGGTAGAACGTCGTTGTCGTCCCTTCCTTTTCGTGCTGCCTTCCTCAGCTTCCTTCAGCCCCTCCTACAGCGACGTCCTCGACACCAACAATAACGGTAAATTGGATTCTTTCATTCCTATCTTTTCGGTAAATTGCTCTCTCTCTCTCTCTCTCTCTCTCTCTCTCTCTCTCTCTCTCTCTCTCTCTCTCTCTCTCTCTCTCTGTTCCTTCTTCCATTCTTTTATGTTTTATGTTCCCTCCTTGTGTTGGTTACCCTATTAGATTTATGTCATTTCATATCGTTCCATCATATTTTCATGGAAGTAAATCTTCCTTTCCTGTTCCTTTCATTATAATGCGAGATTTTCATGGATGCTTGTACAAATATTCCCTTTAGCTCATGAATCTTCATCGTTGCCGTTCTCTTGTACATGATTTTGTTCCATCTAGTGACATAACTGATCCGGTCTTCTTTATCTTTCTTATTTTAGGTACGTGGTTTCGTGTCGTGTATTGACATATTTTACGCCATGAAGTCCTGCGTATCTGTCTTCCTTTCCTTTTATTGTTAATATGGCACAGGCCATGACACATCTGCCCTTCCACTTCGCAGATCCTTTTACGAAGTAAAGCCCTCGGTCCCCTTCCTTAATAATCCCTTCTGCTTCCTCTTTTTATATGGTACAGGATATTTTCCGTGGTGTGATATCGCTAGTTGTATATATCCATTTCATAAATGATTTTACTAGGATATTTATATACATACAGTAGTTGTATAAGTTCGGAAAATAATCCATATACATATTTCCTATGGTGTATTTTTGTGGTGTAGTGCTTACAATTATTAAGATTATTATTTATGGATTTAAATTTTCTTCTCACTGCAAATTATATGAACAATTGTTGTATATTCTGACAGGGTTTAGTAGATAACCTAAGATGGTGAAAATAACACTTCTCTTTACTTTATCTATTCGCTATGTACTTTGTTATAGCTTTCTCAACATCTATCTTTACACCGTTAGTGCTATCTAACATAGATCTATCTATTTGTATATATACACTGTTATAGCTATCAAAACATATTTATTTATCTATATACATACAGTACACACACTTACTCACACACACACAAATATATACATATATATATATATATATATATATATATATATATATATAAATATATATATCTTACTTATAACTGTAATCGAACAGTTTAACATGTTTTTTAAAAAAGGCCCGTAAAAGAAACATAGGAAATATAAATAAATCACTTTATTTTTACTTTACATCCAATGTTTATTGGTCGAAATATAGTGATTTATTTATATTTCCTGTGTTTTTTATGGGCCTTTTTTAAAAACATATATATATGTGTATATATATGTATATATATATATATATATATGTATGTATATATATACAGTATTTATATACACAGTATGTATATATATATATATATATATATATATATATATATATATATATATATATATATATATATATTAATTTGTCAATGTATGCGCATCTTGCTTTATCGCAGTTTACTTATTCAAACAGAATTAGGTATAATAAGATATTTAGGCAAAATAATAACTTTCTTATTACGGTCTACTTGTATATTTATATTGTATGATTTTCTATCTTCTTGTAATTTGATTGCTGAACATTGTTTCAATATAATTTATGGGAGCGTCAATATATTCCGTGTAAGGCGAGGACACTTCTACTGTAATTTCCCCGTCATGTAACAAGAGAAAGGACATGACGCTCGGTGATATGTCAGTCATTTCATGTCAACTTTGATTTCTCCGTTGTTGTGGTTTCGACGCTGCAAGTTAGAGTATTCCGGTCACTGAAGAATATTTAATGTTTTACATTTTTCCCCATTATATTTTTGCATTTATTGAATAGATAAGAGAGATTAATTCACCAAACTTTCAAATGGGCTCCACAAGGAACTAGAAGAGTTGGAAGACCCAGACCTACATGGCTAAGGACTATGAAGCGTGAAGTAGGTGAGGACGAATGGTGAAGTATTGCTTTAAAAGCTCAAGATAGAGATGACTGGAGAAATCTAACTGAAGTGTCAATAGGCGTAAGAGGAGAAGATATATATATATATATATATATATATATATATATATATATATATATATACACTATATATATATATATATATACTGTATGTATGTGTATATATATATATATATATATATATATATATATATATACACACACACATATTCGTGGGCGGATCAGTAGCGAGTGTCAGTGCAGGTGCGGGTCTGTATTTTATAGAATTCGTTTTAATTATAGTGATAGGTGTCCCACGTTATACTCTACAGTATTTCCTAGATTTCTTGAAAGATTCGTGCACCTGCATATCGAGTATTATTATTATTATTACTACTACTACTACTACTACTACTACTACTACTACTACTACTACTACTACTACTTGCTAAACTTCAACCCTAGTTGGAAAAGCAGGATGCTCTAAGGCCAAGGACTCCAGCAGGGAAAATAGCCCAGTGAGGAAAATAAATAAGGAAATGAATAAACTAGAAGAGAAGTAATTAAGAATTAAATAAGATTGTAATAAAAAAGATCCTTATATAAACTATAAAAAAAAATGGTAAAAAAAAACAAGAGGAAAAGAAATAAGATAGAATAGTGTGCCCGAGTGTACCCTCAAGCAAGAGAACTCTAATCCAAGACCATGGTACAGAGGCTATGGCACTACCTAAGACTAGAGAATAATGTTTGATTTTGAGTGTCTTTCTCCTTGAGGAGCTGCTTACCATGGCTAAAATGTCTCTTCTACCCTTACCTAGAGGAAAGTAGCCACTGAACAACTAGAGCAGTAGTTAACCCCTTGAACGAAGAAGAATTGTTTGGTAATCACAGTGTTGTCAGATGTATGAGGACAGAGGAGAATATGTAAAGAATAGGCCAGCCTATTCGGTGTATGTGTAGGCAAGGGGAAGATTATCCGTAACCAGAGAAGGATCCAATGGTAGATATTATTCAGTAACCCTGTTATTTGGTTTTAAAGTTATTTGTCCTCTGAAGAAATCTCATTACACTAATGAGACCCCAATTCCCATATGTATTCTTTTCATAGAGTTAACGACTTTATTTTCCTCTTCTACAAGAGCATTCAAATTTTCCTCCTCCTGGTTTTTCTGACGTAGCGCTGGTCCATCCTACAAGAAGTTCATTGTATCTCTTCTAGGTTCAGTTCCAGACTCTATCCCTACCGCTTCTTTTCCTGTTATTTTTGCTATAATAGGGAATGTCACATTAAGCCTCTAGGCAAAGAAAAAGGCTAGGTTTTACTTATCCCGCGGTTATCTTACTAATTAAAAGAATTATAAATAAATTACTAAACATCCGTTTCTTTTCTTGTGTTGTGGTTTTATTTCGCAGATAAATTTGTAATTTTTTATTATTCAATTCACTAGAGAAAGTATTATGCCTGATCTATCTTGCGTTTGTTAATGTTATTACTTTTTGTAGAAACCCTCTTCTGTTTTGGTATTTTGAGCAGTCTTTATTTAATGGTAGGAATGCTAGTTCCTGAGAACTAAGATATCCTACTTGACATATCTACAACAATTTACTCGCATCCACACACTATATATATATATATATATATATATATATATATATATATATATATATATATATATATATATATATATATATATATATATATACTATTGAATAAGATGCGTTAAAGACAGAACTTAATAGAAGAAAACTATGGAATTTTAGGTAAAATTTGATTTTTTATTTTAAAATAAAATCTCTTTCTTATTCAACGTAGATATAGCAGAAATTATCAAACACACCGCATACAAACAAGACCGGTAGTAATGAAAAGCAAGCCACTCAGTGTGTGAGAGAAAGGAAAAGGAGGTTCAAACTCCAAGATACGCTGTACGGCATTAGTGTAATCGAGAGCAGAAGCCTACCTAAACTAAGGTAAAGGAAACTCAAGAGCGAAGATTAGAATTTAAACCGTAGTTCATTATCAACGGGAATGACAGAACCGGCTGCATTGATAAGCATTGTACTTTGAGAATTTGGTGCAGTCCGGATATATATATATATATATATATATATATATATATATATATACAGTATATATATATATATATATATATATATATATATATATGTATATATTTATTTATTTATTTATGTATACATATATGTATATATATATATATATATATATATATATATATATATATATACATCGCTTAATTTGGTATATATATATGTATATATACATATATATATATATATATATATATATATATATATATAGAGTATATATAGATATATATATACATATGTGTATATATATATATATATATATATATATATATATATATATATATATATATATATATATATATATTTAAACACAGTACAACAACAAATTCAGCCTTTTTAGTTCGCTGCAGGAGAAATCATTGCGATAAGTAAACCCCCCCCCCCCCTCTCTCTCTCTCTCTCTCTCTCTCTCTCTCTCTCTCTCTCTCTCTCTCTCTCTCTCTTTCTCTCTCTTTGAATCCCGAAAAAGAGTAGTCTGCAAAACCATGTTTCTTCTTTATTCCTTTGTGAATATACCTATTATAAAATAATATATTTATATTGGAGGTGTAAGTCTCAAATACATTTATTTTAATACCAAATTGCGTCGACGACAGTATTTGATGGTTTTTCCATTTTTCTAAATTACCGTGTATGTAATAGTACGTTATTTTCCTTTAACGTCCCATTATCGTTAACCTGTCTGAGTAGATGGTTTGCAGGAAACATTCTGTGCGGTGGTAACCGA
>NC_090757.1:59370686-59380686 GCF_036898095.1 Palaemon carinicauda | reverse complement strand
AATGAGAGTGAGAAAGGATTTTCTTTTTAAGTTTAAGGTTTATCATCAATTCAGAATATCCCGGAAAAAAACACTCCTATTGGATGCATCGAGCATATGAAAAAAAAAAAAAAGAAAATAGATTAAATTTGGCTGGTTTGTTCCTCCTTTTATTTTCTTGTCTGTTTTGGTCAGGGTCATTAGGCTTTAGGCAGCTATTCATCGAAAGCGCTGCAATTGGAGCCTCACTTCAATATATAATATCGTTTGGAGAATTTCATAACAATTTAATGTTCTTTATCTGAAAAGTATCGCCTGCTGCCATTTCGAGTATTTAGAACGGGTTTGCTTCACTTGATATTCAAATTCAATTCGTGGCTCCGTATTGATCTGTATTGTCTTTCGATTATGTCTAGTTTGAAATCATACAAAGGCATTATTTTTCGGTTCATTTTCATTTCACATTACCTTAGGCCTTATGTGCAGAATACAGAATTGGTCTCATGATTTTGTATTCGGTCCAGACTTACGCCAATGGGGATTATTTTGATCAGAAAAGCTTGATTAGGGGAGATAATAATGAATCTTGTGTTATACCTGATTTTTCTGTAAAGTATGACTGTTTTTAGGAATATTCTTTCTTGTTTGTCGTTGACATCAGAACAGTAATCTGTTTTGAAAATAAAAGCTTTGGTATTATTGAAAGTATAAGATCAAGTTATTTGTATTGCCCTTGGACCTGTAACTGCTACTGCCATTACAATCGGATGTTTTGTAAGTCATGCTATTGGGCCTTTGCTTGTTGTTGTGTTATTGTGTTATTACAATTAATTGTTTTACTGCGTAATTTGCTATTATTTTGCTATTCGGTTCGTGCGATGTATCTAAACTGGAATATGTTTGTTTACTGACCTTTTGTAATAATTGACATTCACGTTGGGTGAGGTCGTCCCTTTTGTGCGCTCTTCTCTTGTTATTCGTTCATCAAAAATTTTGTTGGATATTCTGGCGATAAGTGGAAACAGAATAAGAGATCACTTTCAATACTGCTTCCTTTTGAAGCAAAAATTTATATATTTGACAATGGAAGATCTCTCAACACACAGATACACACACACACACACACACACACACACACACATATATATATATATATATATATATATATATATATATATATATATATCTCATCTCCTACGCCTATTGACGAAAAGGGCCTCGGTTAGATTTCGCCAGTCGTCTCTATCTTGAGCTTTTAAATCAATACTTCTCCATTTATCATCATCTACTTCACGCTTCCTAGTCCTCAGTCATGTAGTCTTGGGTCTTCCAAGTCTTTTAGGTCCTTGTCGAGCCCAGTTAAACGTTTGGTGAATTAATCTCTTCTGGGGAGTGCGAATAGCATGGCCAGACCATTTCCATCGGCCCCTTACCATGATGTCATCAATATATGGCACTCTGGTAATCTCTTATAGTTTCATTTCTAACCCTGTGTTTTCATTTAACTCCTAATATTCTTCCGAGGGCTTTGTTCTCAAATCTAAAAAATCTGTCCGATATTTTTTCAATGTTATACCACGACTCGTGTCCATACAGTAACACAGATCTAACTAAACTGATATATAACCTGATTTTTATATGTAATTTCAGGCCATTTGATTTCCAAATTTTACTTAACGTAGCCATTGTTTGATTTCCTTTTTTTTCAATCTTTCATTAAACTCAAATTCTAAAGATCGTGTATTAGAGGTCATAGTTCCTAAATATTTAAATGATGCCACTTCATTTATCTTTTCTCCTTCCAATGATATTTCATCTTCCATTGCATAATACATTCTCATCATCTCTGTCTGTCTTCTATCCATCTTGAGCCCAACCTCATGCGATATTTCATGCATTCTAGTAAGCAAGCTTTGCAAGTCCTGTGGTGTTCTGCTTATAAGGAAAGCGTCACCAGTATACTCTAGGTCAGGTGATTTCCTGTTACCAATCCAGTGCAATCCTTCTCCACATCCCTAGCTATTCTATGCATTACAAAATCCACGAGGAGGATAAACAACATAGGTGACAACACATTCCCTTGGAGTACTTAACTGTTCACTGGAAATTCATATGATAGGACTCCACTAACATTAACATTGCACTTCATTTCCTCATGAACAGACTTACTCAAATTAACATATTTAAGGGGAATTCCATAATAACGTAGAAATCAGCCATTGCTAATCCACCGCAGCTCAAAGGCTTCAGATCTTTCTATGCCAATCTATACCCACAAATTTTCTTAGCTCATCAATCAATCGTCTTCACTTCCTTCCCCTGCTTCGTTTTCAGTCTCTAGGGACCTATTCTGTTATACAACTTATCCTTCTATTATCTGTCATTCTCATTATTCCTGCCCATGTAAATTTGTTTTACTTATATGTTGTTAAATTATCCTCTACTTTAGTTTACTCTCGATCCATGTTACACTTTTTCTGTCTTATTGTTATTCCCATCATTATAATTCCTATACTGCATGCATACACACGGATATATTTATATTTATATATATATATATATATATATATATATATATATATATATATATGTATATATATATATATATATGTATATATATATATATATATATATATATATATATATATATATATATATATATATATATACGCACGTGTGTGTATGTTTGTGTGTGTATGTGGTTATATATACACCTGCATATATGTGGTGTATCACTGTAACTTTTTTAAGTTTGCCAGACACTTTAAATTCGTGAATCGAGTTTAAACAAGCTCAGGTTTGACCAAATTCACTGAAAGACTCACTATCAACTCCATGAGTGAGGAGTAAGTCAGTTAAAATAGTAGGAAGACCATCGCTTGCAGGTCTATGCAGCTTTAAAGGTGTAACATCATCTCCTGAGATCAAACAAAGTAGTTTTGGGATAGTAACCGCCACCTTCCCAATAACCGTTTGCTGATATTCCTTCAAGGGGGGATAGGAGTGTGGTAAACAAAAAATGATACACACGCACATTTCTTGTCTCTAATTAAGCAATTGAATTGTTAAATAATAAGTACTTGGCCTATTGTAATGTGTCGTAATTTCGCAAACGGTAATGTAGGGTATAGGCTGATATCCTTAATCTCAATTACCTTTTTAAAACAAATATTTAATCCTACCTATGGACAACCCTACGCGCGCACGAGCACACTTACATATTTTGTATATTTTGTATATATATATATATATATATATATATATATATATATATATATATATATATATCTATATACGTGTATATATATGTATTTATATACGTATATATATATATGATAAAATTTGCACATTTAAACGTGTTTTTTCATATTTCAAATAAGCCATATATGTTAACACATTAAAGTCTGGATTCTCTTAACAACCTCGGGATCAGAGCCCCAGGTGAAATCACTCAAAGACTATAGTATATGTCCGGCCGGGCTTCGAACCCTGGTCCAGAATACTTGTGTGACATTAACCATACCACTTATTTGAAATATATATATATATATTATATATATATATATATATATATATATATATATTATATATATATATACTGTATATATATGTGTGTGTATATATATATATATATATACACACTTGTTTATATATGTACATATGAGTGAGTGTGTTAGTTAAACTTGTTTTCCCTTATTCATGAAATATTGATTAAGGTATGTGAACTATAAACTATAGTAGAAGACTCCGCAATTTAAGTGGCACGTGTGCCGAGGGTGGTGTAGATATTGTACTTTTGAAATTGAACTCTGGGAAGATAATGAGGTCGGTATACTTATGGCAGTGATCCACATTATAATTAAAAGTTGTTTGGGGAGAGTTCCAGCAATATAAGAGCAAAGGACCTAATATGTCGGCAATATGAATGTTCTCAGAAAGACAGATACAGCTGGACCAGGAGTTGCTGGCACACCTCGTGCTGAGGAAGTGCACCCTGTCACACCCTTACTGCATTGTGAGTAACCAAACAGATACTGTATGGAGAAGTCACCGCGCAGGAAGCCAAGGATGTGACAAAGTGCACTTCTTTATAGCGAGGTGCCCTAGGAATTCCCGTGTTCAACTCTACGTGTAGAACAGCCAAATTTGCAGATTTTTTGGACCATGAATTTGTTTTTTCGTTGGGTTTCGAGGGATTGGAATTAACCTCGGAAACATTATTCAGTGGAGACTAGGTTTAAAGGTCGCTCATGACATTGACATTGACAGTGACATTGCCCTAGCAGTCAGGACAATGCCCTAGAGACTGACCATATATTATATGATGAGCGCCCAAGCCCCCTCTCCACCCAAGCTAGTACCAGGGAGGGCCAGGCAGTGGCTGCTTATGACTCAGCAGATACACCTATAGGCTCCCCCAAACCGACTCAGCAGATACACCTATAGGCTCCCCCAAACCCCCCAGACTTAGCTCACAAGGATGGTAAGGTTGCAGACACTAATGTCACTAACGAGTCTGAGAGGAGCTCGAACCCCAGTCTGGCAAACACCAGACAGAGACGTTACCAATCAGGCCACAACAACCCTTATTTATGGTTTTCATAATTAAGTATCTTTTACTGCCTGATTATAAATTCAGCACATTTTTTTATGGCAACATTTTGCGATCGCGAAATCGCTTATTATGTATATCGGTGTCAATTATATAAACTTGGGAATGTTTTTATGTTGAACAGGCTGATATAGTTCTTTCTTCATAGTTTATATATGACAGATCTGTTTTAACGTTATTACGGATCTAAAGATATTCATATTCTTTAATCATTACTTCTCATATAGTTCATTTATTTCCGTATTCCCTTTCCTCTCTGGACTATTTTTTTTTCTTATTGGACCCCTTGAGCTTATATTGTAGCATCCTGCTTTTTCAACTAGGGTTGTAGATTAGGTAGTAATAGTAGTAGTAGTAGTAGTAGTAGTAGTAGTAGTAGTAGTAGTAGTAGTAGTAGTAGTAGTAATAATAATAATAATAATAATAATAATAATAATAATATGATGCATTCACGTAACCATATAAGGGGTTTGGCTGTGTACGCAAACGACCGTTTATTTTATCTTTCATGTCTTTATCCTGATCCTTTCTTCTCCTCTTTAGGTAAACAAATGTTTTTCCTTTGGGACATAATCTAAAATCGCATTAGGCATAAAGTTCTAGGACTAAGAGGGAAAGATGGCCTCTGAATGCTAATGTATTCGTGTATCTTTTCTGGTATTCTGAGAGGAATTGACAAAGCTGGACATTTTTGGGGACTGGGCAAGATTTAACTCCTTTGTCAGTTCTTTGAAATCATATCTATTTTAGAGAGAGAGAGAGAGAGAGAGAGAGAGAGAGAGAGAGAGAGAGAGAGAGAGAGAGAGAGAGAGAGAGAGAGAGAGAGAGAGAGAGAGAGAATTATAACTTCAATTTTTTCCATTTTTTTTTCTTTTACTAAAGCTCATCTAAACTTCCAATGCTTAGATGTTTGATAATGTTACATAATGCAGGACGTATGAAGTCACAATCATTGTCGAAAAGATTAAATCATTGTAGATAAGGGAACATTTAGTTGTTGCGTGCAGTTTCCAGAAAAAAAGAAAATTTTAAATTAAGTCTGTAATGAAAAAAATATGTTTTACCTATAAGGGAAGATATCTCAATTCTTCATCACTGATAACCTTATGTGATATTTTGAGTGTTTTGTTTTATTTTAACAAATGGTTGCAATTGTGAAAGTTGTATTTATTTTCCTCCTATGCTTGGTGTTGACACATTTTAATAGCTTTCTAAAATTTCATGGTAGGTTTGGGTATGATGGATTCCTTTGTATGTTGACTATAAATTTATGCTTGCATAGGATTAAAGCACACTCAATTAACATTATGAACTTTTAATTTTACGTTCCGGTTGATCTACGGGGATTTTTTTTCCATCAGTTTGTGGTCAGAAAAATAATATTTCATTCTCTGTACTACCTTAAAAAAACATGTTCGATATTTTATTGTTAACTTATATGTATTGGTTATTCATGTATGTCGTTCTTCCCGTATTTTTCTATTTGTCTCAGTCTTTCTGTCGACAGGGTTCCCTAAAAAGTTAAATTTCAGTGAAAGTTCTCGGTGGGTTTGAGTATAAGATGTTACTTGCTTTAGAGTTTAAGTTAGATTGGAAACTTGTTTTCTTATTTGGCAGACGAATGTCCTTTTTTAAACACTAATGATAATGAAATTTTTTTTTTTCCACAAGAAAAAGATGTATATTCGTAAACCGTTTGTAAGTCGAGTATTTCACTTATGAGAGTTCTGTACTTGATAATAAATATGCTTATATGATTTACTTTTTTTTTTTTTCAGTACTTGTTCCATTAATTTGACCTTATCCTGAGAATTAATTAACCTCTAAAGTTTTGAAGTTGATCATCCGTAATAGATTAATTGTACCCTAGAACCCTCATTCTTATTAAATTAATTATATTAGGTATAGTAGAAATATTAAATAAAGTATTAATTTCATCCTCGGGCCAGTCTAATTGAATCGAAGTTTATAGTTTCACAGCAAATATAACTTTATCTTATATTTATTGAGGCTTTTATATTTAGGCAAGATATAATGTGGTAGTGAAGGCAAGCGTTAATTTTACGTTTCTTGTTAGTTTTCTTCCTCAATCGCTTATTCCACTCCCAACAGAGTTATCATTGTTGAGAGGACTCCAGTCAGATATAGTATAAATATAAACCATCATCTGAAGATGTGGCTGAATGGTGATCTACTATCTGTTCCCTCTGTCTATTCGTCAGTGTTCTCTTAGTTTTTCTCTATTGCTCTTTCTAGGTAGTAGGTTGGCCAGGACACCAGCCACCCGTTGAGATACTACCGCTAGAGAGTTATGGGGTCCTTTGACTGGTCAGACGGTACTACATACGATCCTTTTCTCTGGTTACGGTTCATTTTCCCTTTGCCTACACATACACCGAATAGTCTGGCTTATTCTTACATATTCTCCTCTGTCCTCATACATCTGACAGCACTGAGATTACCAAATAATTCCTTTCTCAAGGGGTTAACTACTACTATGTAATTGTTCAGTGGCTACTTTCCTCTTGGAAAGGGTAGAAGAGACTCTTTAGCTATGGTTAGCAGCTCTTATAAGAGAAGGACACTTCCAAATCAAACCATTGTTCTTTAGTCTTGGGTAGTGCCATAGCCTCTGTACCATGTTCTTCCGCTGTCTTGAGTTAGAGTTCTCTTGCTTGAGGGTACACTTGGGCACACTATTCTATCTCATTTCTCTTCCTCTTATTTCGTTGAAGTTTTATAGTTTATATATGAAATATTTATTTTAATTGTTGTTACTGTTCTTAGATATTTTATTTTGATTGTTAATAATTCTATTTTTCTTTGTCTCCTTTCCTCACTGGGCTAATTTCCCTGTCGGAGCCCATGGGCTTATAGCACTTTGCTTTTCCAACTAGTGTTGTAACTTATCAAGTAATAATAATAATAATAATAATAATAATAATAACAGGGCTTTGCCAAAAATGTGATATTATGGGTCAAAATTCCTTAGATTTTATACACAACTTGTAAATTTTATGTTAACTATACATATTCAACTGATGGACATCGTGGGAATGTGCGCTTCATAATCAGATCTTGTTGTTGGATAAATGATGGGATTACTTACCATTGCAAGAATCGTATTGGCACCTTCTTCAACACTGCATTAATTGTAACTCTCACAAAGAGAAGGAGGTTGTGGATTGGAAGGAGGACGTATTGCTTTTGAAATGCTCCCAGATTGAGCATTATTTTATATCATACTCATTATTATTGAAATGTTTTACATACACATACTCCCAAATTGAAAGTTAATTTGACGGTGTAAAATATCCGCTTACATTCCTTGAGATGTATATTAGGACATTAACTCGAATTAATAGACCACAAGAGTTATCAGTTTAATTGTCTCAAGTGTTTTCTTTTTGATGCGCCAGTTGGAATCGAGATGTGAATGGCTGAGTTTGACACTCTCAGTGCTTTTGATTATGGATAAGTTTATCGTTTAATTTAATTGAGTTTAGAAATATCCCTGAAGAACAGTCTTCTGATAGTTATTTGGTTTGAAAACGCTGAATGAAGATACTTTTATATAGCTACTTTTTTAATATTCTAAAAAATAACACGTATGTATGTATTTTATATAAACTTGTGTTCATGACTGCTATGTAATAACCTTGCTATAGTAAAAAAAATGTCTTGCCTCGTTGGAAAAGATTTTCAGGGGTATTTCTGTTTGGACGTATGATTGATTGATTGATAGGTTAATTAAACGATCTGGCATTTGGTGAGTAATATTAAGGAAATTGAGCAGAGGGAGCTTCCCTTTCCTTGTCAGATGTGTTGATTAGAAAGGAAATGGAAGGAGATTTTAAAAGATAGAATGTTAGGCACGTTGCGAAACCGCAGATTCATTCTTGGAAGGACTTCTTCTTCTTCTTCTTCTTCTTCTTTTTCTTCTTCTTCTTCTTCTTCTTCTTCTTCTTCTTCTTCTTTTTGGTGTAAAATCATTACCATCGCCTATCAGTTACAACATCTTGAATATGTCCGATTCGTTGCATCTGCGTACTTGCATATTTGAAAGAAATTTTTACTTTTTTATTTTTTTATGAGGCAGGCTAATAACTGAATAGTGTTTTCTTCTGGCTATGTCCTCATTATAGCATTGGAAATATTGTTTTCGTAAATGACGAGAACCTTTAGCACAGAACAAATAGCATAAGAAAACTTAGATAAGGAGCCCATTGACCGTCATTTTTTAATCATGTTATCAAAGTTTACACAAAATTCTCTCTCTTTTTTTCTAATTTAGCCCAAAATTTCTGTCGTGCCATTTCAATAACTGGATGTCATACAATGGCAAAACACGTCCGGCTCGATTTTGCCTTCCCAGCAAGCTATTTGGAGAGTCGTTTGGCTTGAGGACTTATAATGCTAATTCTTATTTTTCACGAGGGGAAATTTTGAATATAATTTTTTTTTCTTTAAACTATTATTTTTATAAGAAATTAAAGATTTAATTAGGTCGGAATCGTTCTCAACTCTGAAAGCAAAAGAATATATCAGTGAGATTATGTGTTATATTGCTAAATATATTTTCACGATATTTATTACTGTTACCCCTACATATTCAAGTGTACATGGTTGATATATTCGTTCCAATTTGGCTTCTATATCTCTTGCACCAACCCCTTTCCCTATCCGGCCAAAATTAGAAAATAATAGTTAAGTAAAATGGTTATTCATTTTTTTTATGAAATAAAATGTCTAGGACGTGCACTTCATTCCTGAAATTAATTGGATATGAAATTGGGTTTTGCCCATTGCGAGGCTATTCATCCGTTTGGCAATTTTTGATGCTTTCTTACTTTTTAGGGATTTTCTCAATGTTCAGTTCACATAATTTAAGCACAGTGATGAATTTTAATGTATGCTGAATTTTAATTCTTCGAGGATCATTAAAATGAAGAGCCTTGTGTATAAATATTGACATGGCAGGAATATCGGGGAAGCAATGAAATTGTAACACTTCAATAGGCTGTAATTTGATGAAAAGTATTTTTTTTCTGTGGAGAGAGACAAGAGAGAAATTTTTACATGTGAATATATATATATATATATATATATATATATATATATATATATATATATATATATATATATATATATATACTGTATATATATATATATATATATATATATATATATATATATATATATATATATATATATATATATATACTGTATATATATATATATATATATATATATATATATATATATACAGTATAGATATATGTGTGTGTATATGTATGTGTGTAAGCATGTATGTATGCATGTATGTATGTATGTATGCAACAAATGGAGCCGTTTCTAGTCCACTGCAGGACAAAGGCTCCAGACATGTCTTGGTTATGTCTGGAATTT
>NC_090757.1:59358186-59368186 GCF_036898095.1 Palaemon carinicauda | reverse complement strand
CTCTCTCTCTTAAATATAAATCTACACGAGCCATTTTGAAATACAAAACTCATACCTTAATTTGGGTATGGTTGAAATATAGAGTAACCTCCAATGTCTATACCTATAGAGAAAGAAGAGAATGAAATCCAAAAGATTTTTTCCTCCATAGAATATGTCGCAAGAATATTCGGTATATGACTTCGGGTTAATATGACCAAATACTATGCATTTGAAATAGCATTAGACGAAATAGCAATGCAATAACGTATGAGTTAGGAGTATGCGTACATACATCGGAGTGAATTAGAATCTGTAAAGAGCAAGGAAACAGGAAGCTCTAAAATGAATTTAATGGAGAAAACTCCATAAATGGTTATGAACAAACGTATTGGAATTATCTTGATACCATTTTGGGATCGATGTTCACCTTTGATGTCATATGGATTATAGGAAATACTGACTACAGTAAAGACGCTGCATCCCCCTTCTGGAATTTGCCTCATACATGTCCATTAGGATTATCACCATTCATTGTAAAGAGGGATAGTTTGAAATAGTATTTGTTTTCTATGGCTTCATTTGTATTTTTGTTGCTATGCTTTCAAGAGTTCTTTAATTTCTTGATGTATTTCTGTCGGGGTTGGGTATGTGAATGTATTATGAATATTAGATACTAGTGTACCCGTGCCGTCGAAAATGACGTCTAGATATTTAGATAGACATGCACGCACACTCATGCGCACAGATTCAACCCTTCCCACCCCTTTACTCTTTCTTAACTACAACCCGTTGGTTCGGCAATTTGTCGGAATGTGGGTTCCCTAGTGTACTCGGACTAACTCCCTCTTTCCAGGGTATGACTACTTTCTTCCTACCCTGAGCGTGACAAGATATATATAAGAGATTTGTTCTATATTTCTATTCGTTAGTTTCCAAAAATATTTTACATACCCTCGTCGGATGATCTCATTTTTCGGGAGAAGAGGTCCAGCGCTTGTGGCTAACATCCTCATTCCAAGACGTTTAGAAAACAGCAAAAATATAAATGTAGGCAGTTGTGGCCTGAAATAATGCCTGTAGTACACTACGTGAGGTGCACTGACTGCACTCCCTTCTAACGGGGATGAAAGAATGGCAACCTTATGCCCAAAGACTTTCTGGGAATTCAGAAGGTTATAAAGTATTTCGGTGTGACCTCCTGTATGACGGGAAGGGGCGATGATATACTTACTTTTTATATAAAAACAACAACGAATACAGCTATAGTCCACTGCAGTACAAACGCCCCAGACATGTCAATTCATGCCAGAGGATTGGCCACTTTTCATCACCAAGCTGCCAGTGGAAGTTGGTGATGATGTAAGATTTTCGTCTGATCGCTTACAGCAAACCAACCTAGTATGGGTAGCCCTGACTAGTACAGTTTTGCTTTTCATGGCGAAACACAAACCTTTAAACCACGTTAAGACATCCCCATTCAGAAAGGGACTTTGTGTGTGTGTGTGTATATATGTATATATATATATATATATATATATATATATATATATATATATATATATATATATATATATATATATATATATATATATATATAGTGATTGTGTGTGTGTACATATGTGGGGTAATCAAACCTCCATAGAAATAAAGTATTTAAGTATTTACTTGAAGCTTCTTAATGTCACCATCCTCGTATTTTCTTTATCCTTGGCTCCTCATAGCTTCCCTTATTCTCTTTTGTACCTGTGCACTCACTCTCTTCCCAGTTACTTCTTGTAGTTGTTCGTGTGAACGTCTCAAATTTGCTTTTATCCGTCTAGATTATTTGAAATTTACCTACTTATACTTTTGTAATATGTACTGAAATTCGTAGACGGCACATTGACTGTGTTCGTTCCTATAATTTAACTTTAAATGCTGTCGCTACGTTCACTTATACTTTTGTTTTTCAGTGTATGGTCATTCAAGCGTAGTCATTAGATTTTTCAAGCTTATTTTCACCATTAATGTTCAGTAACATAAATGTGTAGAAATCGTTGATATAAAGTTTCATTTTATTCAGATGACTTTACTACTCTCTTGTTCGTTCTAAATAGAATAGTTCAATGTAATTTTCGTACATCTATTTGTATAATTTTGTACCAAATGCTGTCCTGACTTTAGATATTTATGTTTTCATCAAATTCAAGAATTGATGCATATAACTTAACAGTTACTTATATGTGTACTCTGGTTAAATGTAGTCATTTCAAATATTTTATTTTTTAAGCTAATAAAGCTTGAGTTAGGTATTTGGACCTGTCGACCTTTCGCACAGGAGATAACATCAGTTTTTAGAGAAATCGTACAATGATGATACAAACATAAAGTTTAACCCACTGGTTTTACCAAAGATAATAATCAAATATGGGCGATTGAAAATCCAAGATGGGCACTAAATTAGTCGCCCGAAGTTGATGTTTTTACTAGCAGTATTTGTAGATGTCAGATTTGCATTTAGATATAGATTCGTGTGTTTTCAAGCCCCCTGTAATAGGTTTTGCTATTTATAAAGCAAAATGGGATATGTTTTTAGATATTTGACTTATTTTTCAAGATAGGCACCAGATTATCCGTTTTTTGTTTAATAAGCCTTACACTACAATGTACAAATCATGCCGCTGGTCCTTCAGCTGCTACTGCTCACATACACAGTTGCAGTGATATGCAGGGGAGAATCGACTGTAAGCACTTGGATCTTTCTTTGCAATAATTCTTAAAGGAACACTTTGTCAGTTCCCGATGAGCTCGCTGCAAGAGGAGTCCGAGTTGTCGAACATATCTGCCATGACTCCCCTTTGTGTATCCACCCCCATTCAGCAGGACTGCTAGGGTCTGGATTGGAGATGGTTGCCTGGCCCCAGATAATGGCAGTCTGATAGACCTCTTAATGCTGTGTAATTGGAATTGAGTATTATGGCCTCTTCTTATAGTAATAGAGATCTAGTCTTGCTTCATCCATACTAGCAGCTGCGCTTGACCTGTCGTATATGAGAACAATGATTCTCTCCAGCCTTTGTAGGTCAATATCAGGAATCAATGTTGAATGCTTGCTGAGATTAGTAAATATTTCAGACACATCATCAAATACGTTCAGCGTTAGCCATGTAAATTTTTTCCCTTTCCCATAGAAAGCAGACACAATGTCACATCCAGTGATTGCTTAGAAATATGGGATCCCTCTAACTATATCAAACCCTGTTACAGAAACTACCTTATGGACTTGAATCAATCATATCTTGGTTCCATGCTTAAAAGCAATCTACATTTTATCAAGACATAATCCTTGTAATGATGGCAGCACAGATATTGCTATGACTAGCACGTCCGTGCCATTGGCCTTAATGATGATAAACTTTATCCTATCAGTCTTTGCTTCTCTGGCTTATACAAATATTCGAGGCATCTGGGGGATACTGCATCTGGAGACTTCATTTTGTTGCTAATGGCATCTTCCCGTTTTATGATGACTGCTTGTCTTCTTTGCTTTACACAGCTCCCCAAGGAAGTGAAACAGCTCAATCATGAAGGAATCTTTGCCAATTAGCTGGAATCTTGATTCTGTCACTTGTCTTCTATTTCCTTGTCACTTTTTCGACCTCATCTCGGATTTCAGACTTGACTACTTGTATACATCAAAGACTACGTCCACCTGTTTCACCTGGCGCCATAGCATTCCACTTTTGGGATGGTGTCTTCTTTTAGCATAGTTATGAAATGTCTTTGAAGTACGTGAAGGTAAGGCTAAGGCAATGATAAATACTGATCCCTCAATGATGATTGCATCTGGTTTTGGTTTTCTGACTGGGATGTTCTTTGCTCTTCAATAATTTCAACCAGCAGTGATTTCTGACACATATGGAGCTTGCCTCCATCACTGAGAGATGCAGGGTGTGACTTACTTACTTTTACTTTTACGGGTTTATTTCTCGCCCTCCGTCAGACACTAAAAGTCTGTTCAGGCGGGCCTTGGTGTGTGAAAAAATAATTTCTTTCCAGTTAATATTTTGCTCTGTGTCTTATCAGTTATTTCGCTAGCATTTGTATTCAGGTTTAATAGTTTTCAGGTCACTATTATAACACTTTCTAAAAAGATAAGTCTTCAGGTTTTTCTTGAAAGCTGCCACATTATTGCTATTCTTGATATCGAGTGGAAGGTCGTTGAAGAGTCTCGGTGCAGCATAACTGAACATTCTTCCTCCTATTCCATGATTCACACTAATTTCGAATAGTCTATGTGGGTCATCAGCATGTCTAACTCTTACAGCGGCGCTGGTAGCTTCAAGGTAGCGGACCAAGCAATCACGAAGATATTTAGGCTTATCACCTGTAAGTGCTTTGTGGGTCAACAAGCAAATCTTAAATTCAATTCTAGCCTTAACAGGTAACCAATGTAGATCGATCAATGCAGGAGTTATTCTCTCCCGTAGTTTAATGCCTTTTATCAGTCATGCTTGAAGAATTCTTGCAAGTCACACGGCCTGTTTTGCCAGATGAACAATCATGAAAATAATGGAGGTGATTAGTTGAAAGAAAGCAATTGGATACTCTTCCGTGCAGTGCTCCTGTGCTTTTTCTTGTTCCTGTGTCTTTAGGCAGATTTGTTTTCGGTTATACTGGTGCAGCTCCCAAACTGATTTGCGGTTAGTTAGGTAGCATTTGGGATACAGGTAGGTTGTATCAGTGTAATGTAAACTTACACTTTTTACTTAGCTGAATATGAATCTCATGCTGAGCTTCGCTGCAGTGATGTCACCAATAGCTGACAGTGAATCCCATGCTGAGTTTCACTGCTGTGATGTCACTAATGTGTCTTGGTAGAACCCGACAATCTCTTCATTCACGCCCAAGTTTTGAAGCTAGACGTATTTCATCACATGCAGAGACCTTGTGTGCCTCCCCCATCTTATGAAACCCATGAGCAAATGTGGATCTGCAGCGAATGAAAAAATTAGTGAGAAAATTTGTGTTGATTTACTTCACAAACATAAGATCTTGAAAACTATGTATCAGTTTACTTTATAAGCAGTAAATTCTTGGGGAAAATGTGTTAGTGTACTTTGTAAACATTAAATTCTACTTCAGTAGCCTTGAAAACAAAGGAATCTATATCTAGATCATGCAACTCGTACAACTACAGAGAGTTCTTACCAATATATCAACTTCGGGTGGCTAATTTGGTACCCATCTTGAATAAATGGCCGTCATCTTGCATTTTCAATTAACCAATATGCCAGATTTTGTTAGTATGACTTGGAGAACAGGTGTGCCAATTTGATACTTGTATGATAATTTGCATGCTTTTTCTGTTATCTCGTACACTAATTGTGCATGGTGTTTCGTAATCATTGCCCAGTGGCTACATGAAACGTAGAAACTTTTGAACCAGAATTAGATAAATGTTTTCTATCTGGTTTTTTGGACTATTAATCTGTCTCACATATTAATTTTTGACTATGGTTCAGAGAATGAACTTTCTTTATATTTTAAACTCTGTCTTGTTTTGTAAAATGTTATCTTGTCCTTGTAATGTAGGTCTTGTTTTTCATGACTTGTAGGCTTTACATATACAGGTTATATTTACACATATTTTTCAACGCCATCTATGAGACAATGATGTTTTTACACAGCCTTGTCCTTTTAAACTGCTCTCTCTGTCTGTCTCTCTCTCTCTCTCTCTCTCTCTCTCTCTCTCTCTCTCTCTCTCTCTCTCTCTCTCGTTGAAAGGCATCCTGTGACACACGCTCTCCGTCCTAAACTAACTGACTCGGAGGCTCTCACGAAGCAAAAGTTAAATAACTTGTAATTGTCTCTCTGGCTGCCCTTTTCCCCGGTCTCCATGTTAATGACCGGGCAAATGGCTTGAGAGGGGTCGGAGGCTTAGGCGGGTGAGAGTGAAGGGCATGTATTTAATGTGATAGAATGAGCTCACCTTTCGACCCAAGTAGATGAAGTGATTAGTGACTTGCCTGGGTCTGTATTTAAGTTTTAAGTGAGTTTTTACTGGCAGCGCTATCATATTTATGTATATATTACTCAAGTATGTTTAATTGATTTTCATCTGTATTTCATGATTTAATTTTTAGAGATTTTCTTGAGACTTCCTTAAAATTAGCCAATTTTTATGGATAAGTAAAAAGAATTATCAGCATTGATTCGAAGCTCATAACACTGTGCTTACTACGTCTGTCTTACTGAAACTCTTGCTTTTTAATATTAATTCATATACAGACTCTCAGTACTTCTAACAATTTCGTTCGAATTATTCGCTAAACAACAACTTCCCATCGTTTATTCTTCCCACATGGCTAAAACATCACTCAACTCACTTATCATTTTTTTCGCCAAAGTCAGTTTTTTTCACTATTTATCTGGCAATTTCTCCATTATTTACTACAAAAAGAATTTGCTAATAGAGCTACATTTTGTTACTTATACGTGTATTCAGCATCCACACTTCATCCCTACGAAGAAGAGTTTGCTAAAATAACCCTTTCATTATTCCAGTAACTAGTGTACGCGACCCGTCGAAAATGACTGTTAAATATCTATATACAGTAGATATGTACACACACGCACACACATAACCTTCCCACTTCCTCCCTCTTTCCTAAGTACAATCCCTCCACCGGGTATGACTACTCAATCAACCCCCTACCCGAGGGACGTGGAGAGACGGAGTAGTTATACATCTAGGAATGCCGCTGTACGTGACCGGAAAAATGTACACACACACACTCGTATGTGTGTGTATGTATATGTATATATATATATATATATATATATATATATATATATATATATATACTGTATATATATAATATATATATATATATACTGTATATATATATAATATATATATATATATATATATATATATATATATATATATATATATATATATGCAAACAATTGCTCTTTATTATATAGGGGAGATTGATTTCATAGATTCAAATACCATCCTTGCTATATCTACTTTGTCAATTATCTCTTGTTTCATCCCTCTAACATCTATCAACAGTTAATACAAAGTTCCAATTCGAAACAACCGCTTCCTATACTCTAACCACATTATTATTAATTTCTCTACTTTCCATTTACCCTAATAAACTTATTCTTGCTCATAGTCTTTTTAAACTTCCACTGCTTAATTCATTTCAAATTATTTCGTTAATCTGGAAATTTTTCTTTATTATTCCTAGTTAACGCTGACATCGCCAAATATCAGTCTGATTTTCGTTTTCCACAACTTTGCACTTACAATCGATATTCTCCTACAGAGCTCTCGCATTACCCTATCCATAAAACAAACATTCATTAGCCATGAAAACAAACGCTCCCAATTCCAGATCTGCTATTGCGCAAAACCTGCAAATATCCCATTAGCGCCTGTATAAGGTTGAGAAAAAAAAAGGTTTTCAAATATATATAGACAGAAGATTTGTTTTTGCACCAATCAATTTTTTGGCATCAAGGACAATATGCCTTTGAAGGATTATCCTACAGCTATAAATGAAAAACAAAACCGCTTGTCAAATGGGATCGCTCGTCCTCCCCAATTTTTTTCCTAAGTCGCATATTCTCTACCTCCTACACAGGACCATATCAATAAAGTAAAGCAGGACTTCTGCCTGAAACTACTGTTATCACTAACTGGAAATCCTTTTCGAAGCCGTATGTGCTAAGTCGCACTCACTATACGCGGTGTGAGTTTAAATGTTGAGAATCCGTTGAGTCTCTCTCTCTCTCTCTCTCTCTCTCTCTCTCTCTCTCTCTCTCTCTCTCTCTCTCTCTCTCTCTCTCCTATAATATGCATCCGTAAATAGGACTTTTGATCTATTCTAGTTTATATAGATTGAGATATTTTTTTTAGTAAATATGTATTTTTCACCTCAGTTAAAACTATTTCCCTTTGATATTGTTTACTCTAAATAGACAAGACAAATATGTTGCTTATTTATAGAGGTGAGGTCATTATGATGTTCAAATATATATGGCGAGAGGCTAGTAATATTACCATTAAGGAGTTGAGGAAAGCCCATTTGACGGGAAAAGGGCATATGTCGAAACACACATTCGCGCACACACACACACACACACACACACACATATATATATATATATATATATATATATATATATATATATATATATATATATATATATATAAGTAGGAATAAAATAGTCAATGCTGCTATCATCATCTTTATTCGGGAGCTTTCGACATAACTTATGTCATCTTCAGCCTATCTGCAATTATCATATGTAAAATTAATAAAATTAATAAAATCATCCTAAGTACATAGTTAGGAAGATACACTTTCATGAATTAATCAACTAGTTCTAAAATCAACCAATCAAGGAACATAAAACCTTAAAAAAACTTATTACACACAACTATATAAAAGACTTAATAACTAATATACCTAGTCACCCGCAGGAGATGATGACCACCCATCCAGACCAGCAACCCACAGACCACACGGATCAATGGGTCACCGGTAACTGAACAGGTAAGCCCTCATTCAAGCTGGGTTTTGTCTTAAAAATATATAAAGACTCCAAGATTCTCAGCTGGCTAACGTTACTATGTCTGTCCGTAATTTTGAAATTTTCAATAGAAATGGCATGACCAGATTTAAATGCATGGTCATAAATAGCGGAAATTGGTTTTTTACTTAACGGTATTTTGGTTCTTACCGATCTCCCCATGTGCTCCGAAATCCTACACTGAAGCTGTCTAGACGTGCTTCCAGTGTAGCACTCATTACAGAGTGCACATTGAAAAGTGTATATGACACCGGAACACAAGGGAGTAGGTAGACTCTCCTTATATTTAAACAGTGAGCCAACTGAGAACTTGTTAGTAAAAATTAATTTTAAATCTATGTGGGGATAACATTTCCCCACAACACTCATAACCTCTGTTCTTAGTCTCTCCGAAACATAACCATAGTACGGAAAGGAGACATATAACTTTTTCTTACTGACTGTTTGAATTGTTAAATTTTGACTGTAAACTTTATCTAAAAACTTCTTGACTTGATTATAATAGAGGTTCAGAGGGAACCCATTGGTAATAAAAAATGATTTTAGAAAATTTTCTTCCTCATGAAACCCCAGATAAGTTGAACATACATGATAACATCTATATACCAGTGTTTTTATCGAATTAATTTTGTAGATTTTTGGTTCGGAGCTTAAAAAATGAGTGCTTAGTCCGGTGTCATATACACTTTTCAATGTGCACTCTGTAATGAGTGCTACACTGGAAGCACGTCTAGACAGCTTCAGTGTAGGATTTCGGAGCACATGGGGAGATCGGTAAGAACCAAAATACCGTTAAGTAAAAAACCAATTTCCGCTATTTATGACCATGCATTTAAATCTGGTCATGCCATTTCTATTGAAAATTTCAAAATTACGGACAGACATAGTAACGTTAGCCAGCTGAGAATCTTGGAGTCTTTATATATTTTTAAGACAAAACCCAGCTTGAATGAGGGCTTACCTGTTCAGTTACCGGTGACCCATTGATCCGTGTGGTCTGTGGGTTGCTGGTCTGGATGGGTGGTCATCATCTCCTGCGGGTGACTAGGTATATTAGTTATTAAGTCTTTTATATAGTTGTGTGTAATAAGTTTTTTTAAGGTTTTATGTTCCTTGATTGGTTGATTTTAGAACTAGTTGATTAATTCATGAAAGTGTATCTTCCTAACTATGTACTTAGGATGATTTTATTAATTTTATTAATTTTACATATGATAATTGCAGATAGGCTGAAGATGACATAAGTTATGTCGAAAGCTCCCGAATAAAGATGATGATAGCAGCATTGACTATTTTATTCCTACTTAAATTGCGATTCCCAAGAGGAACCCATCTATCAACTATATATATATATATATATATATATATATACAGTATATATATATATATATATATATATATATATATATATATATATATACAGTGTATA
>NC_090757.1:59290686-59353186 GCF_036898095.1 Palaemon carinicauda | reverse complement strand
TCTCTCTCTCTCTCTCTCTCTCTCTCAGGATTTGGCAAATAATAAAATCAAAATTAAAAAACATAAAATTGATCCTCCACAATCGAGGCCTTCAGAGTGTATGTAGAATTATTTATTATATTAAATCTAATAACTTCTATGTAGTTTAAACTCGTAATTTTCATGGTGTGCTGTTAGTTTTATATTTAATAGGCATTGAGTTTTGAGTTTGTTTCTCTTCTGAATTCTTCCTCATAAACTGCAGTTTACATCATAACTGGTAGTATCAATTCATATGGTTGGTTAGTCTTTCACCTTGTTTCCTTTTTCCGGTTTTCAGGTTTTACTGACTTACTCCTCTTGAGAAAGACTATGTTTATCGATTTAATGACTTTTTGTCTTAAGAAAGACAATATATGTATATTTCATTGACTTCTCGTCTTGAGAAAGACAATATTTTACTCTTTTATTAGCGTCTCGTCTTGGAAAGACAATATTTATCGATTAAAGACAATTTTTGGGGTGAGACAATGTTTATTTTGTTTAAAACTTTACTCGCTTTCTGGTCACCCACACAAAAAGGAATAACACCAGTAACACACATGACGAAACTTATCCAAGCCTATTTATATCTTCAAGCCATTTTCGTGTTGAGAGTTTATCCCCTTTTGGAAATGCAGAATAAGTTAAGTTTAGGCTCTTTGATACTTGAAGTAATTTCTTGAGTTTTGTATTTCTTGATCCAGATAATTAATCCCCAGAATGTTTATTATATCACATATCATTTTTTAGCTATTTCCATTTTTGAGATTTCATCTATATCCAGATAAAAAAAGGGAAGAGTTGTTATCTTGGGGTTAATTTCTTGACTAAACAAGAGAAATGCTGCGAGATCTTATCGATATTATGATCAAAGAGTAAATTCATGCATGCTAATCAAAGGATCGCAAATTACTTCAATTAATTGCTGTTTTATGATTTCCCCTATTTCCTAATCTATTAATAATATATATTAATATCACAAGCTAAGTTATAACAATAACTGGAAAAGCGAGATGCTGCAAGTCCAAGGGCTCCAACAGGGAAAAATAGCCCAGTGAGGAAAGGAAACAAAGAAATTAATGAACTTCAAATTAAGTAATTAAGAATCAAAATAACACATTTTAAGAACAGTAATAGGATTGAATTAGATCTTTCATATATAAACAATAAAATTTAAAAAATAAGAGGAAGAGAAATGAATAGAACAGCGTTCCCGATTGTACCCAAGACAAAGGAAGACCATGGTACATAGGCTATAGCACTACCCAAGACTAGAGAACAAGGTTTTTATTTTAGACTGTCCTTTTAGAAGAGCTGTTTACCATGGCTAAAGAGTCTCTTCTACCCTTAACAAGAGGAACGTAGCCACTGAACAATGACATTGCAATAGTTAACTCCTTGAGCGAAATAGTATTATCTGGTAATCTCAGTGTTGTTAGGTGTATGAGGACAGAGGAGAATGTAGAAAGAAAAGGCCATATTATTCGGTGTATGTGTATGCAAAGACAAAATGAGCCGTATCCAGAGAGAGGGGTCCAATGTAGTACTGCCTGGCCAGTCAATGGACCCAATAACGCTCTAACGGTTGTATCCAAACGGGTGGCTGGTGCCCTGGCCATTCTATTACCTACAATTCCTACAATCTTAGTCAATACTTACTTCTTATTTAACTTGATTTAATTTTTGCGATTCTACCTATTTCCTAGTTAAGAAAAAGACCTTTGCAATCTTAGCTAAGATTACATTTCCCTCCAAGCAATTTCCAGTGTTGAATGACAGGTATGCAATCGGTGGGAGTGAAGCTCTGAGGGAGTTATTTTCGACGCACCACTTTTTTGTTCATTCCAGAAATTTTCTAAAATCATAACATGATATACCAAACCAGTGTCTTGATTAAATTAACAGATTTTCTGGATTTTTTTTTTTTCGTACTTTTTGTATTACGTTAATGTAGTTTTATGTTTATTTACTGATCGATGTTGCTTTCTGATGTGAGCCAAAGGAACAGGCGTTGAAACAGTTTAGATTTCAAATGTAGTCCTAGTGCAGAGTCTCTCTCTCTCTCTCTCTCTCTCTCTCTCTCTCTCTCTCTCTCTCTCTCTCTGTTTAACCTTGTTTTATTTGAGTAGAAGTCATAGATTTAACTTGCTACCGATTGGATTTAGAATATTATACCAATGGTTAGACAGCGATTCATACTTTAGCGAGATAATTGTTCTTCTTACTCACTAATCTTGAAGATAATGACATTGCTGGGAAGATGTCATGCGTGTCCTCCCATGCAGGAAAGCGGCGTCTAATTGGAAGAAAATGATTTGCATTTTGTCAAAATATGCGAATATTTATATGTGAATAAGCCAATGTTAGTTTCCAGAAAAGATGAATTGATGGACACTGTCATTTATGGACAGACAGACAGACCGACAGACAGACAGAGATAAACAAAGGCTAATTTTGATGGGTTGAAATAATAATTCTTATCACTACTTTAAAACCCGCTGAAAATATCAAGACCTGTATGGTTATTAATGAGGTCTAAGTATTATTCTTTTATGATCATTGTAATCGTTATTATTATTATTATTATTATTATTGTTTTTTGGTTAAGAGTTTTACTTTGCACGTAAGATATCATTTTCATGTGCTTCTTCGCATGCAGTTTTTCCTTCCACGATCCCATTAAGGGAGTTTCAGTGCAATGTCTCTGGCCAACCTTTTAACTTTCTGTATCCTGCAGCGTTTATGGCCGAAGACATCCTAGCAATTTTTTCCCTTCGCGGTCAAAGGAAATGACCATGTTCGAGGATTTTAAACGGGAAATTTTCCCTAATTTAAGCTCCCCCGCAAATTATGCATATATATATATATATATATATATATGTGTGTGTGTGTGTGTGTGTGTGTGTGTGTTTACGTATATATATATATATATATATGTATATATATATATATATATATATATTATATGTATATATATATTTATATATAAACATACATACATACAGTATAAATGTGTGTGCGTGTTTGTTTGTTAGTAGAAACTTTGTGAAAATATAGTTTTGTTTTTGGTTGGATCGTTATGAAATCGAAAGTGTGGCGTTCGGTTCATAGTGTTGTCGGAGTAACGGCTGCTCTTGTTTGACAGAATATATGAATCTAAAATTAGTTTTCTCCTCTCATTTATTCAGTGACATTCTTTATATATATATATATATATATATATATATATATATATGAAAAAGGTTTGGGGTTATAATGCGTGTGTGTGTGTGTGTGTGTGTCAAAACGACATCATGTTGAAAGCTGAAACAAAGCATGGTAAAATATGTCATGATGTTAGATAGAAATATCTTAAACACGAAATAAGGAATGACTTCCCTTTCATGATTAAATTTTGGTGTACAAGACTTTAATTTGTTACACAGCTATACTAAGCAAACGTTGGTAAAGTTATGATTTCATTTTAGTGTGTTCATTTCTATATTTGTATGAAATTTTAATGAATGAGATTTTGGGAGATACCTGCATTTAGGAATGGTACTTTGGCAGTGTAGGACTTCTCATTAGTAGGGAAGGTTTGGTATGATGCTTGAAGTCGTGTCATCATTGCTATGGTTGTCAGGTTCCTAACTATTGTATTCTGTTTTCCAGATTTAACATCTTATGCATATTTTTGCCGAAGCATAGTGTTGATAACATTTAATATTAGAAAGTGGCTGTACTACGATTTCAATTAACCGAAATTGCATCAACAACAACAACAAATACAGCTGCTTCTAGTTGACTGCAGTACAAAGGCTTCAGACATGTCCTTTTTATTTTGTCTGGGGTTAGGCTATTTTTTATCAGCACACTAGCCAATGTGGATTGGTGATGTGGGATTTTTTTTTTTTTTTGGGGGGGGGGTGATGCGCATACCCTTTCACCACGCCAAGGTATCCCCACTGCATTCTTTGATAAATAATTATAATTTTTTTTTATCACTCCCTTGGTCTACAACATTCGCTAATTTCCTATTCGATACGATTGAGATTTTAGGTATATTTTTCACGATGAATAATCCTGAAGAAACTGCAAATTGGTTAGAAAGGCCGTAGGTTGTTGTTAAGGGATATCTGTTGAGAGGTATTGAAAATTCCGGTTACAATTACTGACTGAAAATATTAGCTCTGCTATGTGGAAAAATGCTATTGATAGCTGCATCTGGAAGATATTCCCCTTAATCATATTATTTAGAACCGACCTGTTTTTTGAGATTTGTATGCTAAAATCTTTCCGTTTGAAAGATAATATTTGTTGTGATATGAAATAATCTAAATATTGGTGAATGATAGAGTTCATTAGCAAGGTTTTGCGAATGCAGTATCGTCGGGGCAAAGCTGATAGATACTCATAAGGCGAGGGAGCCTGATTTGGGGTTCCAGTGATAAGCAGCAGATTGGAGTGTGTAATAGTTCCCATTTGTATTCTGATAATCCCACAACGATGTGGAAACTGCACAGCAATGGCGAGAGATATGATTGTCTTGCTGCAGGGCTTGTGGTAGTGAAGGGATTGTGAAAGTGAATGAATATGATCATATCAGTTGACTGACTGAATAACACTGGCCTATCCAGGTATGCATCACGTTGAAGGAAAGAATAAAAAAAAAACAAGGACCTGCTCTCACTGAATGGTCTGTGGTTTTGTTTTGATCCCTTGAAATTATTCCAACGGATATGTTCATTGTAAATGTGTCAGCCGTGACAACTTTCTTTCTACCCTTATTGTCCTAGAGAGAGAGAGAGAGAGAGAGAGAGAGAGAGAGAGAGAGAGAGAGAGAGAGGGGTATTCAGTGGTCACACTTAAAAAATTGCTGTAAAAAACGTGTAAAATCCTGGAATAAATGTTGCCTGGCATTTATAATTTAAAAAACAGATATATTGACGGATATATTACGGTCACCAACCTGTAAAAGATAACAAAGTAGGGTAAAGATTACTGTCACTTGTATTTTACTGAAATACGGCTGAGAACAGTATATTTTTACGGAGAGTTTTCGATCAAAATTAGGGTTTTTGTAACAGTGCACATATTTCTACTAAAGAATAATGGTAAAATCATCATGCATTTCTTGATTCACCTTCATAACTGGATTCCTCATATGTTCTACCAAAATCATTTATTCCTTGTCCCACCATTTACATAATATTATTGCTATCCATTTGTTAGTTTTCAATGTACAGTTAGGGACACATACACACTCACGCTCACACAGCATTGGGGCGAATACCTAACGTCCCTATAGGTTCGTTACCGGCTTAGATAATGAAAATAATACCATTAGTCACTTTTATGTTACTCATTGCTGGGTATTTTTAGTCAGACGACATATCCATACAAAGAGTCAATTGAAGAATTGATAAACTCCATTACCTTCAATTTGAGTCATTATTAGAGTCATGTGTTTATTGGAGTGTTTGTACAGTATGTTGCTTGTCTGTATGCCTAGATTTACTTTTTATTTTCCTTCGTCTTTTCTTATACTTTTACCCTTTTGGCTCTTATGTATATTGCCCTGACAAACTATTCTGTGGAAATGTACAGGTGGACACAAGAATTCCTGGAATACCTTGCTCTGAGGAAGTCCACCAAGCTATGCCCTTATTGCTCGGAGAGTCCCTGTTTTTAGCCGCGGCCACCTCCAGGCACCTCTGCTATCTCTCCCTACACCCAAGGTATATAGAATAAGGGATGCCTACACCATTTGTTTGGTTACTTGCCGCAAAGTAAGGGTACACTTCTTCGTACAGAGGTGTGCCAGGGACTCGTATGTCCAACTGTACGAAACCCGCTTGGCTTCTCTCATTTGGGATATGCACTTTTTTTTTTTTTTAATAATAATAGCATTTTAATTCATTAACACAGAAAACACAATTTATTAATCTTTAACAATATATTGTTATTTATATTTAGTTAAAATTTATTACCAGTGTAAATGTTTATGGCTAACTTTAGTTGCTTTGAATATTTTTCCAAGTCTGAAGTTGACAAATATACTGTAATTTCAATAGTTTATTGATATAATTTTGTATGGTGTTATGCGAAAGAAAAGGACATCGTTATCTGTTCTTTTAAAGGCTTGTATGTGTCAAACTATCACACAAACTGTAAACATATAAATGATATCTGTGATAATTATGTAAAATAACCCTCTTTTCCTTGATGTAATTCCATGGTTTTGGGGAGATTTTCAGAATTTTTTTCTTTGGTATTAAGTAATATTTTTGTTAAACGTACATGATAGTGTTTTAAAATGTTAATTGTTACACATAGCTGAAGAGTCATTTTGAGTTATACTGAGAGATATTAGATTTTCTTAGCATGCTTTTGTCATGCTTTATTTTATGATAAAACCATCATTATTATTTCACTATCGATGTAACTTTATTCTTATCGATTTATCAAATGCAAGACTGTCCGTATGTATGCTATATTAGACATGATTGACATTTGGGACTCATATTGTGAATCATCTCACGAACTTCCCATTTGACCTTGTGATTTTTTTTTTTCATTCAATATTATTATGCATGTTGTGTCCAGGGAACCTAAAACATATGTACAGTTGCACAGGAGTTCCTGGCACATCTCGCTCCGAGGAAGCGCACCCTGTCACATCCTTACCTCATGGCGAATAACCAAACAGATAGTGTAGGGAGAGATGGCAGAGGTGGTGGGCGGGGTTAATCAAAGGCACTTGCCGCTCAGTAGAAGTTTGGCTGGGTGTACTTCATCAGAGAGAGGTGTACCAGAAATTCCTGTGTCCAACTGTACATATCTGGCAGTTCAGAAATGACCAACTAATCCATTTAATTCTTGGGTCTAAGATGTTATTTCAGTTTGAAAGTTAAATGAAAATTGGCCTCTTTTATGTAAGAGGTAGATGATTTTTTTCATGACATTGTGCTATATACTCTGAAGTATTGATGACCATACTCAGCAGGTGATGAGACGCGGGGAGGAATTGAGATATCTTTTCCAATGAGATCTAATATAATAGATGACTACGAAAGCTTTAGATAGATATGCAAACACATGCGCACACAGATTTAACCCTTCCCACTCCTTCCCCCTTTGCTAACTATATTCCGCTGGTATGGAAATTTTGGGTGAGTGTGGTTTCTTAGTGTACCTCTCGGTGTATCCCGTCTCACCAGGGTATAACTACGACCTCTCCCCATGAGGATGACATGAAAGATATATATATATATATATATATATATATATATATATATATATATATATATATACCTGTATATTTATATATATATACCTGTATATTTATATATATATAAATATATATATATATATATATATATACATTGATATGTATTTATTTATATATATAAATATATATGTATATAAATATATACACACATATATATGCAATTTATATATATATGTATATATATTATATATATTTATGTATATATATTATATATATATATGTATATATATATATGTATATATTATATATATATATATCTATATATATATATATATATATATATATATATATATACACACGTACACTGATCTTTATTATATAGGGGAGTTGAAGAGCAATCGTTTAAAGTTCCAGGATGTGCATACTTTCTTTTATTACAGATGGCAAATGAGGTTAACGGAAATGAGCCTCCTTTTTTTGTGTGTGTAGGGCCAGCCGGAAGGGGAGTCTCTTCTTTTAGGCGGAAGTTTGTATTATCCTCTGTGCATTGTGTCCGAATTGGGAAGTTCGTCCAGTTTAGTTTGCTGTGTATTATAGGATGGTTGGATCTGCTTGCTCTATTCCGTGTGTCAGTAACAAAATCGCTATTCGATCTTTTTATCAAAAACTGTGGAATTGTGTTTATTGGTGTTATGAAAAGATCGGTTTTATCAACTTCCTAATGATGTGTTGTGCTGGTGTTGTTGTAAACATCGATTTAATGCGATAGGTGTTGTGGTGATGATAGAAACTATTGATATTATATATATATATATATATATATATATATATATATATATATATATATATATATATATATATTGCAAGCTGTGATGAATAAGTAATATATATTACATAAGTTGGCAAGAATGTTTTAAATAATGCATAAATTTAAATAAGTCATATCGGTTACATAAGATGACATGATTGTTTTTTGTTAGAAAATGCATAAATATAAATAATATATGTTACAAGAAGTTTTTAGATAATGCATAAATAAACTTAAGGGTAAAGTGAATATGCTTTAGTATTCAGTATCAAGAAAGTATAATTACAGCCCTAAGTATTGTAAATTAGCCCAACGAATATATTTTACATGACCTGCGCATTACAAGGTTGCTATTTGAATTGTTTCAAACATTTAAGTTTTTGAATTACTTGTGATTTACACTTACGGTAAAATCATGTTGATAAAATTTTTCAGAGATTCTTTCAATGTGAATCTTACGTGACTGTCTTCGTAATACAGTTTGGAATTCCATATTGATTAACTGTATTTTATCATAATATTTAACACCATGGCTGCGGAAAGTTTTGAATGTACAATTAGGCCAAGAAGAATCATTATTCTTAATGCAGGTAGGTGTTTGTTTTGTGGGAATGTTTTGGGGGAATATCTCTCTCTCTCTCTCTCTCTCTCTCTCTCTCTCTCTCTCTCTCTCTCTCTCTCTCTCTCTCTCTCTCTCTCTCTCTCTCTCTCTCTCTCGATGAGAAAGGAAAGCAAGAAACGAATGACGTATAAAATATTTCTCCTCTTCCAAATGGTCCCATACTGTGAAAGGATTCTGATGTATGGTTCAATATCTGAGAATCGAAGAACTAATGTTTGAGAACCATTTGTGTCAGAACATTGGGATCTTGATTGTTCTTCCTTTGGACGGATCGACTTGTATTTGGGAAACGGCCTTTCTTAGGATTATTTTAGCGCCATCAGAGCCGGGAAGAAAATAAAGAAGATAAAGGAATCGAGTGTCCGGTCTAATACTATTTTGTTTCTGGGTGCCAAGGCACGTCGTCTTGAGCCTAGGTTTACTTTTATTCTTGTTCAGATACATTTTTATTTTTACTTGAAGCAAACTTTAGTAATTCCTTTCAACTGTTGTGAATGATATATTTTCATCTATATAATAGTAAACGTACATTTATAGATTATATTTAGTTTCATTTTATTATGTGCTTTGGGGTTTGTTTTTCGAAATGTTACTTAACTCTTTGAGCAGGCTTACTCTTCTAGTGCCTTTTGGAGCCCATCTGAATTTTTGGTGAACTAATCTCTCTTGGGGAGTGCGAAGAGCATGCCCAAACCATCTCCATCTACCTCTCTTCTTGATCTCATCCACTTATGGCACTCGAGTAATCTCTTATACAGTAGTTTCATTACTAATCCTCTCCTACCATTTAACTCCCAATATCCTTCTTAGGGCTTTGTTCTCAAAACTACGAAATCTATTGGAGATTGTTCCATAGAGTAAAACCGATCTCACTAAACTAATATATAGTCTTATTTTTATACGTAATTTCAGGTGATTTGATTTCCAAATTTTACTTAACCTAGCCATTGTCTGATTTTTTTTTTCAATCTTTCACTAAACTCTAATCATAAAGACCCTGTGTTGGAGATCATATAATTGAATATTATTTTGTACTTTATTATGTATTAGAATGATTTGCTGTTGGGAATTAAACAGATTTCAAATTATCATGAATAAATTCAAGCTTAGATGTATTTCCGTTAAGCGCCCCTCATTCCTAATTATCCTAGAAATGGGAAGATGGAGAATAAAGTCGATCATTTTATTGATATTATATTGAATTTTAGTTTCAATTGTTATGAATATTTTGCGGAAGACTTCTCTAAAATCATAATTATTGTATGAGTCATGGTTATATGAGGACATAATCCTTTTACCATTGGTGGGGGAGTTAACTCCCTGAGGAAAATAAATTAGTTGTATGTGATATCGGCAAATGTATGAATATGTATGGCCATATAGTAATCGGTTTTGATGTTTACTTTCATTGAAATTGTTGATTTAGTTTACGGCCCGTGAATACATTAAAATCGTTAAAATGCGTTTTTGCGAAAAGAAAAAAAATAATAATTGTGACTGAAGTGGAGCCTATCACTCGAGGGAAACATTGATTGTTACTAAAGTGCGTAATCATTAATTGTTGCTGAAGAGTATTGTTGCAGAAAATATTAGTTGTTAGTGAATATTCATGCTGCAGTTAGTTGTTGATGAAGTGTATTCCTAAAGGGTATATTTATTATTCCTGGTGAGTATGTTCAGAAAATGCTAATTGTTGATAAAGTATATGGCCTCCGAAAACCACATAATGTGCCTTTTATGTTATTTAACTTGAAAAATTTTCTTCGAAGAATCTAGTAACTTGAGATTTGATATCGATATCGTCCCTTCTTTTTTTTTTTTTTTTTTTTTTTTTTTTTTTTTTTTTTTTTTGTGTTTGAAACGGTAGTGTAATTAATAGATTTTTTTATCCTTGCTTGTTTCGTTAAAAGAAAATATTTTTCAAAGAATTAGTTTACTTAAAGAAAATGATTTATGATTGAAGTAACTTTAACTAGAGAAATATACGCATTTTGAATGTGAAGTTCCTTGGATGTCTGGTTTTTTTTTCTTTCTTTTTCTTTTTTCTTTTTTTTTTTGACATTTTAAATTGCGATTGTTTCAGAAAAGGATTTCTAAGCAAGGATAAATTTTTGCTAAAAGATTATGTTTCTTAAGAAACATCACCATAATCTATCGTTTCTTAATGAGACCACACCTATTAGAGAATCGAATAAACGACATAATAAATTACCTTATTGAATCATTCAATACCAAAACACATCCATTTCTTGTCCATTGTTGGATAAAGGCCTCAGATATGCCAGTTAATGTCTGGGGTTTGGCCAATTTTCATCACCGCTTTAGCCAGTGTGGATTGGTGATGGTAGGAGATTTTCGTCTCTTCTCCCAAAGCAAACCAATTTACTATGGATGGCACTGACTAGTACAGCTTTGTTGATCATGGCGATACGCAAATTCTTTCACCACGATGAGGTATCCCTACTCAAAAAAAGGACTTTATCCTCCATAAGAGGTTTTAAATATGAAACGTTCTTTTATGCCTATTGCTGGTGGTACATTTCTTTACAGATATCAAGTTCCATTTTCTTCCGAGGGTTCTGAGAACAGGATTTGTGCATTTTTTTTTCTTTTAAACCCATGACGGTTGAGTGTTTATGTTAAGCCGTCCTTATCCCAGCACAGGTCCTTGCACATAGTTTGTATAAAAGGACTTAAGGCTTGGTTAGTGTTTCTTGAGCCTCCAACCAACAGTCATGGTTATTGGTACTTTCGTTCCCCTAGCGAATCTTTATTTTTTCATTCTTAAAAATTTATTGAATGTTTTATTAATAAATAGTGACCTTACCTGAAAATAGGTGAAATTTATTAAAGAATATCCCATATTAAATTCTTAAGAAAAGGGTAGAGGAAAAGAAGAGAAAAACAAGCAGACCGAAAGTTAGGGAAACGAGGACTTAAGTTTAGCTAGAAAGCCTTTTCTCACTTCGAAAGACAATTTAATGGATCTACACCCACCTCTTCTGACCACCGAATAAAGGAAGGTCAGAAAGCTCTCTCTCTCTCTCTCTCTCTCTCTCTCTCTCTCTCTCTCTCTCTCTCTCTCTCTAGTCATTACTGAACATTCAAGAGGAGTTTGTTTGAACGTACGTGAACTAAATATTTGCTCCACCTTGGCTCTCAGCGGGCATATGAAGACCGTAGTTTTCCAGCTTAACTACGAATCTTGGTAGGCTTCTGAGTCCTAATCTCTTCCGAAGTTTAGATGGTCTATTAGCTCACTTTCACAGAGGCAGCAAAAGTTTTGTTGGAGTTAAGGTATAATCCATATCTTTTTTTTTATTAACAAGAAAGAATGGCTGGTTGCTGGAATATTGGTATTCATATAATCCAGTGAATAATGAACATAACTTTTTAAAGATACTACTACTACTACTACTACTACTACTACTCAATCAAACTGTTCTGCTACTACTCATACTTAGATAAAACGCTTTCATTTAGGAAAGTTAGTTTTTAATGACAAGGAGACAGCAGTCGGTTTCACATACATTATTTTGATTCTGATGTACAGAGAAGCTTAGTATATATATGAAATACTTCACAATCTTTGACTTAATCTAAACAGACAGTTCAGCAAATTGTCAAAGCTTTCTAGAACTAATCCATTCACCTGTTTCTGGCTCATATTTAATTTTTGATGCTATTGAAACCTAATCTTTTCCATCTTCATCGAAGTACTTTGTAACTAAACTTTTCAAAACTTTTTAAATGTGCACTTTTTCTATTTTCTCAACGTGATAGCATTACATAGTTAATCCTCCAATTTTTATATTTCATGATTTTTGATTACCAGATTTTGTATATGTTTGTGTATATGGGGATATAAGCAGCGTTTATCAATTAGTTGTTTGAAACCAGTTTATAATACTCTTTAGAGATAAATCGGTTCCTTTGGCTTAAGGTAGACCCGCTATTTCGTTAATCTGCTCCACTAGAAGACCTTAGGAAAAAGCTATTTTTTTCCTGGTTTCATTTTATTAATTTTTCGCCTGATGTTATGCTATACCAATATTATCTAAAGAAAGGATAATCTCCCCACTTTTGAATGAGAACCCCTTTTCAGTGGTTTCTTTCATTACTTTCGTCTTAAAAAATATTTTCAAATAAAATTTCCAGTTCGCTAGCCTTATAACTGGAATATTCAACGTTTCATTTTAATCTCATCTACCCCATTAGGTGTTTATCAGCGTTGTGAGCATTTTTTTTTTTTTTATTAAAAAATTAATTTTCCAGTTCATTTGTGATATTTTATGAGAGAGAGAGAGAGAGAGAGAGAGAGAGAGAGAGAGAGAGAGAGAGAGAGAGAGAGAGAGAGAGAGAGAGAGGGCGGGCTGTGAAATTGTGGACTTTGCCCATTTATATGAACTTACATTTACTAGTTTTATGTTCTCAATTTGCATTTTCATAGCATCAAATGATGTAAGATAGTAATTAATTTTCGTTTGATTTATTTATTTGTTCGATATAATGATTAAACAAAAATATTTTAGGGGACTATTTAATAAAAGAAGTCATCGTAACTGGAATCAGGGAATAAATTATGGAAGAAATATGTATATAACTTCTAGAGAAAAGGGATCGATTGCTTTGAGGATTGTTTAGTATAGTTTCATATGTCAAGCTGAAGAACGTGTAACCCACCGCACCATTACTGCAGATTTTGGTAACAACGTTTTCACTTCATAGTAAGTTGGACTGAATGTGATGTGATGTGTGTTTAATGTTGTCGAAGGTTTGCTCTCTTTGAGTTCTTCATCTATTTGTTGATGAATGGTTTCACTGGTTTTATTATGATTTGATTGTACACATTTGATGGTGTATTAACATGGGCAACTGTCACTTTTTTTTTTCTCCGTGGATAATTGCGTCTCACAATAGTATATGCCTTAAGCTACACAATTCACTGTTTTAGAGGAAAATGTGTATTTTGGAAACGCATTTAAAAATGTTTTTGTATGTTCATATATATATGTGTGTCTGTATATATAGATTATATATATATATATATATATATATATATATATATATATATATATATATATGTGTGTGTGTGTGTGTGTGTGTGTCTGTGTGTTTGTGTATGTATACACATACAGGTATGTATATGTATATATATACACGTTTGCATATATATATATACACATATATATAAAGAGAGATTTATATATATATATATGTATATATATATATATATATAAATCTCTATATATATGTGTGTATATATATATATATATATAAATCTCTATATATGTATATATATATATATATATATATATATATATATATTTATATATGTATGTATGTATATATATATGTATAGATAGATAGATAGATATATGAGAGAGAGAGAGAGAGAGAGAGAGAGAGAGAGAGAGAGAGAGAGAGAGAGAGAGAGATGTATACATGTTTGCATGAGTATGTGTACGCATGTATTGTTGATAAAGGCACAGTGACCTCTATCCTTTGTGACCTCAACACACTTTTTGGATAATGCTTTTCACCACAAGTCTATATGATAAAATTCGAACCTTTGCACTACTTGTAATAAGATGCTGTTTGAGCTCGTGTTTCCTAGGATGTCTGTCGAATTTATATACATGCAGCATTAGACACCTGAAGACACACAGCTGTCAAAGGACACGGGGTTGACGTATCGGGCGATAATCCCTTTCATCGGGTTTACTTTTAAATAAGAGTATCGGTGAAGAATGAAGTTTAATACTAGGCTGCGACTTTAGGTCCCGTAGGCGATGTTATGTATTGAAATTTAAATCTGGAGTAAACATTCAGTAGATAGTTCTCCATTCCCTGTTAATGAAAACCCCCTGACGCACACATAAAAGCGCACACACGCATGCATATATATATATATATATATATATATATATATATATACATTATATATATATATGTATATAGATATATATATATATATATACACATACACATATATATAGAGAGAGAGAGAGAGAGAGAGAGAGAGAGAGAGAGAGAGAGAGAGAGAGAGAGAGAGAGAGACCACAAGCCACCCGTTGAGATATTACTGCTTTTTGGGTCTTTTGACTGGCCAGACAGCACTACGTCGGATTCCTCTCTCTGGTTACTGCTAATTTTTCCCTTGCCTACACACACACACACACACACACACCGAATAGTCGTGCCTATTCTTTCCACGTTCTCCTCTGTCCTCATACACCTGACAACTCTGAGATTACCAAACAATTCTTTTCCGCTCAATGGGATAACTACAGCACTGTAATTATTCAGTGGCTAATTTCCTCATGGTTAGGATAAAAGAAAATCTTTAGCTACGGTAGGTAGCTCTTTTAAGAGAAGGACACTCAAAAGTCAAACCCCAGTTCTCTAGTCTTGGGTAGTGCCATCGTTTCTGTACAATGGTTTTCCACTGTCTTGAGGTAGTTTTCTTGTTTGAGGGTACACTCGGGCACACTTTTCTATATTATTTCTCTTCCTATTGTTTTTGTGAATTTTTTTATAGTTTATATATGAAAGAGCTAATTTAATGTTGTTACTGCTATTAAAATATTTTATTTGAAGTGTTAATTACTTGTAGGTAATTATTTCCTTGTTTCTTCTCTTTACCAGGATATTTTTCCAGGTTAGAGCCCTTGGGCTTATAGCATCTAGCTTTTTCAACTAGGTTTATAGCTGAGCTTATATACATACACACACACACACACATATATATATATATATATATATATATATATATATATATATATATATATGTATATATATATACATATATATATATATACACACATATATATATACATACATACATATACATATTTACATATATATATATATATATATATATATATATATATATATATAATATGTGTGTGTGTGAACATGTATGGAAACTGTATATCTTATTAAGAAAACATATCATGGAACATTGTGTCTTCCAAATGTTTAACTTCAGGACAGTGACTGCAAAATATCAATTACAATTTATGCAACAGAATGTGTCCTTTATATTGTGAAATACTTAACTTGGTCAAATCTTACAGTTCATTAGTGGAGGTAGTCAACGTACAAAGATAATGAATGCCTCTTATGTCGAGCCTATTCTGCTTCATTCATTGGACTCTGAGTCTGAAAAAGATTTAAGATATAGTACTGGTAAATACGAATACATTACATATGCATTATGTTCCTCAACTGAAAAGGCAAATGCTAGCAGAAAAAAAAAAAAGAAAAAAAAAAAAACTATAGATTACGTGAAAAAGCATTTAAAAAATAATTCCTTGAAACATCATCATTAAACTTCATCATTATTCAGCTGTATCAAAAATCAATGCGCATCATCAAGCAAAATAACAAAAAGGTACCAGTACAAAAACACATTCGGGGCGATACCTGTATTCTACCTGAGGTCAGGCTGGCTGGGGCCCCATGGACCACTTCCACTATTGGAGTGTCCCTCTCCTCCACTCCCCAACGGAGGGATCCGGTGGGTAGTACTTACTCGAAGCTCTTACTTGAAGCATCTACCTGTATAGGTCTAGCCAGCAGAAAGAATCTGGCCTCCTCTCCCGCCGTTACCCGGGGACAGGCAGGAATCCAAAAACACAAACACGAACAACATTCCAACCAGACTGGGAATAAGATAACAAAACAAAACTAATTTCTAACTACAATAGCAATGTCTAGAATTCCCTAGTTTTAATCTGTACCTGCCAACCTCCAACAAGTGACATCAAAAACTCTTAAGGGCATCTCAACGCCCCAGTACAGAAAATCATGCGCAATATTGATCTCTCTCTTTCTTCCTGCATTGCATACGAAAATTCTATGTAATTTTAACTACATTTTAGTGAACATCAGTCAAAAATTTTTCTTCAACATTCATTGGTGTAGATTGGCCTACTTTGCGTTAGCAGCTCGTTGGAGAGAACTAATTTTAAATGGAAACTTCCTAGTGCAATTAAGGATATAGGGAAACATGATCCGATCACATCTACACTAGACTTAAAAACACGGCAAGGTGGAAAGTGCAAATTTACGTTAAAATCGAACAGCACAGAATGTCACTACAGTTAAACTGTTCACAAATTACGTCAAGTGTAATAGGAACATCACACATCCTTCATAACCCGTCACAGTGATTCAATAACTAAAATCTCTAAGTAATTTCCAAAAAGGAAGAAAAAAAAAGGTACATAAGGGACAAAGCCATGCTATCTGTTCTAATCACAACGACTGAAATAATGAAAAAAAATAAAATAAAAATAAACGTACATCCATATTCTAATTTGCATGTTCAATTAACGAGACATATTCAGCATGGGTCTAGTTTCCCCCAAAACAGGAGGTAGCAATTGATTCTGTAAACTAATCAAGACAAGAACATTGTAACTGAAATTTTAATTACTGGCTAAAAAAGCTAATCCTCCCTTACCTAATTTTCCAAAGAATTATCTCACAAAACTTGGACATTATCAGATATACAAGTAATTTCTTGCTTAATCAATTCATCTTCTCTTCTTTTTTCATTTTGCGATCATACTCCCGAACCTCTCTCTCTCTCTCTCTCTCTCTCTCTCTCTCTCTCTCTCTCTCTGCTTCTTACATACCGGTGATCGTATGCTACGACCACAATTCTTCACGCACATGGCCTGCATACGTCAATGCACCTGACTCTCATTCTGCCTCAGTCATCAAAATATTTCGTAAAGGACAGTATTTCTCGCACTCACAGCTTCATGATTTTAGGCGAGTCAGTCGGTGCTTGACATTTTCTTTTTCATAAATTGAACAAACATTGTAATATTTGACATTACTTAACTAGAATAAGACTTATAGCTAAATCGTCATCAGAAAAGAGAAAAAAAACCTCAAGAACTATAGCATGCACAAAAAAAGAGTACTCAAAGAAAGATTACCATTACATTAGTTACATTACATTACATTAGTTCTCAAAGATTAACATTACATCCGTAAAGTATACAAATACAACAGGGCATCATGGCATAAACGAAACTAGGGAGACATGTTACAACAAAACAGAAAAAAAAAAAAAAAAAAACATGTACACATTAACAGCAGTCCACTTTGCTTTTAGACAAGTTACTGAAACTAACACAAGTCAGAAAATCAATTAACTAGTCTCCTAATACTGTCATTAATCAGACATAAAGTCTTGAAATACGAGATTTTTTTCCCTCAGTGATTCGCCAAATCACTTGATTACAAACAAAATCCCCTTTCTCATTGTAACTTGTTACTGTACCAGAATATCTTTAATTCACTTTTTCTTCTTTAGCAAAGCTTTAATAACTAAGGGGTAATAATTTGCAGCTCACAATTAATCTCTAACCCAAAGGTTTTAAAAAGAAAGAAAAAAAAAACAGTTAAGCGCATACTTCTGCTTAAGAACTCATTACATGAAACATTTACATTTATCCCCTACATATCATTTGGCTGTTTCTCTCAATTCGTTAATTATTGATTATATCTCTATTCCTGCATTATCTGTCTCATCGAAGCAGAGATCAATGTTTTGCCAATCTGTTTTGCAAACACGTGACCCCTCTAAAGGTTTATGCTGACATTGCGTCTATTTCATGTTTGTCGCAGTTTCGACTCGATCGACAAGCAAGTGCGGTTTTAGTAATAAAAGACAAAATTTAGGTCAAAATAGTTTGCTGAATTCTCAGTGTTTATTATTCACACCTGTTCTTACTACGTAGTCCATATGTGTTTACACACAATCCGAACATTTACTTTATTCATTATATATAATAATGACTTGAACTGACAAAACCTCACGGCAACAAGTTCTTCACTGTTCGTTCATCTGCCATATTCTCATGGACTTTGAGCTACTCTCGAAAGATAAAAAGAAACGAACAGACTTAATTTAAGAATAACTTTTATTTCTCTTTCCTGCTCAATCGTGATGCCAGATAGCACCAAGCAGCAATAATTCCTTATTTATTACAATTTTTAAACAACTCTCTACGGGGTTGTAAAACATGGATCTAATTCTGACTATCAAGTCAAAAGAAGTTACGTTACTGTTAAAATCGTAAATTTCTCTTCAATAAAAAAAACTTTACGTGAGAAGCGCTCTTCAAACAGTGTCTGTGACGTCATAATGTTTTACTCAGGGAATTCACACATAATCACGTTCTCTTCATTCATTTGATCTGTACTTGAATTACCCGGGCTTCCAATTTGATATACATCTATGCTCCCTGTTAAATCATGTGACGTTACTTTCTTTGAAATTTTTTTTTAACAATGCCTGACTTTATCAGTCAGACCGAAACACCAGTGAAACAAATTACTTGTGAAACACTTTAACTAGAAGAAACTAAATGGAAAGTCTTTAATTCGCGCACGCCACAAATTACTAATTACTTTACAAACTGTTGGCAACTGAAATTACTTCGAGTATTACCTTAACAAACTCATCTTCATTAATCAGAATGATCTTCAGACAAAAATTGGCGAACACTGGTTTAACACTTTCTTTTAAAACATCTCCCTGTGAATTAAATAATAATCATCAACAACACAGTGTGTGACGTAAGAACAGATATTGTGAAACAATTTCCCTAATTATCAACGTACACAAGTTGCACTTCCTTTTCCATAATTTCACTAAGTACATATGTAAAGATGACATTATGAAAATTTCGTAGATTAATTCCTAACACTGAATTGCAAGAAATATCCAACACCATCCTACATTCCAACTCTGACCGAGATATTTCTTCTCTCGAATTAAATACTGTTATCATTGTTGCTCCCTTTTTGATATACAGAATTTTCCAACATGCGATCATACTTTTGTTTCAAAAAATGCATCTAATATGTTTAGCAGCGGCCATTAATAAGAGAAACAAATTATTTTAAACGAAAGAAATAATGCAGTGAAAATTCACAGTTTACACAGTGCAAAGAACAATTTCTTATCTACCCACACTACAAAAAAAAGCATTAACTATTTATTCTCTTAGGAAAGATCAACCTTTACTCGATCTTTAACAATGAAAACATTTTACTCGACTAGTTACTTTCGCCATTAAAACTAGTGTTCTTCATTTTAATTTGACATTACGTAAAGAAAATGGAATTACAACTTCGGTACTCTACACACTTTCACAAAATCTTACAACATATTCGTTAATCATAAACACTACTTTTTTACGACGGTACTTAACTTTGATGGTTGCCTTAGGTCCTTCGTTCTACAGTTGCTGTCTGCGACCTCTTCCATTTTTTTCGGGATTGTCCTTAGTCTTCGTGGGCGCGCCGTATCTGTCAAGGCGCCCGCTGATGTTAGTTCGACGAGGAAGTTCTCCATTGTTAGGGCATTTGCTAGTACCCCAACTGTTTCTGATGATCGACTGATAGGGCCTCATACAGTAGAAGGGTCTTGGCCTCCATCTCGGATGGCGAGTTTCGATGCTGTTGCTCCCGTGACGGGAAAGTGGACATGCCAGCAATTGTGGACATACCGTCTTCGTTTCCCACAGGAACATTACCGTTTCGTTCTCTCGGGGACGAGTGTGTTTCCTCATGAAGGGTTCTTCCCTTGGGCGCGTCGGCTGTTCCGGCCCGCCCGTCTCGGCGGAAGGGTGCTAATGTCTTTTCCCTGCTGGTGTCTGTTTTACGCCACTCCTCCTGGCTGCTATTATCGACATTATCGTCAGGATTTTCTTCTTAATTTTTCTAAGGACATCCATTCGTCCCTTATCTTCTTTCGTTATGCTTTCTTAATTGACTTTTTCTTCTTAGCTTTTCCTTTCCTCTTCTTCTGATATGTTTGCTTCTTGCTTCTCGTGTGTCTTCGTTTCTCTCTTTCTTTTCCTCATTTCATCATTATTCGCGCCTTAAGTCTATTTTTGGTTGCTGTGGCACTGTCTTTTGCTCACTTTAATTTTTTTTATGCCGTTTTCATCCTCTTCATCCCACCGTTATGCCACCAATTTGTCACTGGTTTTATTAGCACTTAATTAATAAATGGTGTGAGGCGGGGAAATACAAGACTTTTACATCGTAAAGAGTATTTATTGTCTAAGAAAATTTTTAGAAAACATGAGTAGAAATCTTCTTCGAAGTGAATGGATGAATCTCTAATTACTTAGTCAATCGAACTCTAAACCTATTGTAGATGCTCATAAGCTGCAGATAAAATTGGATCAACTTTGATAGACACACTCGCAGAGAAAGGGCACAGAACAAGTTACTGTTATTCTTCTTCCATCAGTAAAACAGCAATTTATCTCAAGTCTCAAATATGACTTGATAATTGAACATTACAATCTTCATTTCTATTTAAGTCAAGAAAGAGTGAGCGGCACACATGTTACTTGTCTCACATTATAAGTCTTAGGAAAAAGTTACTACTAAGATTACAACCTAGTGGAGTGTCGTTTGGGCGTACTGGGTGCCTAGTAGTGACAAAGGCACGCGACCATAGTTCGCGCCCAATTCCTCTCACCCTACTTCCAAGAATGAGCTTTATGGCACCTGTGTCTATGGGGATTAGGTGCTTCCTCCCGGAGATAGGTGGTAGCCTGTTACTACGTGACATCTACGATCTAGGTCGCCCAGATCTTGATTGTCCCACCTGAAATCCCCCAGTGCTTTTCCAACTTCCCTCATTACATGACAACAGTTAAATTCAACATAAAATGTGCAACTCGGTTTTTTTTTCCAGGCCCGGTGGCTTGTGACTAGCTTTTTCATGATCTGATGGCCCATCTAATTAATTACTTTAACTTCTAATCCGTGACATATATATATATATATATATATATATATATATATATATATATATATATATATATATATATATATATATCAAGTACAACAACAAATGCAGCCGTTCGAGTCTACAGCAGGACAAAGGCCTCGGAAATGTCCTTACTCGTGGGTATGTTTTGGCCAGGTTTCAATACCACACTGGCCAACTGCGGGTTGGTGATGGTGGGTGACTTTTGTGTGATCGTTCACGGCAAATCAACATAGTATGGGTAGCCCCGACTCATACAACTTTGCTGATAATGACGTCACACAAACCCTTTCATCACGTTAAGATATCCCCGCTCAGAAAGGGATATATATATATATATATATATATATATATATATATATATATATATATATATATATATATACTGTATATATATACATATATATGTGTATATATATATATATATATATATATATATATATGTATATATATACATATATATGTATTATTTATAAATACATATATATATACATATATATATGTATATTTATATATATATATTTATTTTATATGTGTGTGTATGAAAAGTGAGAAATTTACCTGTATAAGAAGGAAAATAACTAGGATGTACGTGTGTATCCTTTTCCTCTTAAAATGGTTCTCCGTGGAGCTAATGAATTTGGAAAGTTAACCAGTTTTAATTGGAAACTACAAGAAGTTTTGAATTACTTGGTCAGGTTCTTGAGAATTAACTAAAAGCAAGAGAACGATCTTGTTGAGTGTCTGGGTTTTAGGCTCTAATATGGATTGTAGATATACACATCTATATATTGTATCGTAATATAAATATGTTTTCATCTTTTATAAAACAAACAACTTGATAAAATGTGACTGGTTATATTAGGAGCTCTATGACTTGTGATTGACTTTGGATTATATTTATTGCCACAATACTGTTATTCTTATAATAATGAGTTATGAGGTATTTATTGATGTTTATATATACATACATACACACATACTTATGCTGTGTATATATATAAATATATATATATATGTATAAATATGTATATATATAATTATATATATATATATATACATACATATATATATATATATATATGTGTGTGTATACTGTATATATATATATATATATATGTGTGTGTGTGTGTGTGTATATACTGTGTGTATATATATATATATATATATACAGTATATATATATATATATATATACACATATATATATAGGATAATTTTGCACATTTAGACGTATTTTTCATATTCATAGAAGCCATATATTATACACTCCTAATATCTGGATTTTCATGAGATCAGAGACCCAAGGGGGAATCAACTCAAAGATAATAGCTTCAGGTCAGCCTGGAAATCGAACCCGGGCCCAAGAAACTGAGGTTCCATTGACTTTGCAACTCAGCAACAAAGAAGGCTGAGTTGCTAAGCTAATGGAACCTCAGTTTCTTGATTCTTGGTTCGGTTCCCCTGCCGGTCAGAAGCTATTATCCTGATTCCTCCTTGGGTCTCTGATCCGGAGGTAGAGAGAATCCACATATTAGAAGGAGTATATATATATATATATATATATATATATATATATATATATATATATATATATATTTATATATATATGTATGTATGTGTGTTTGTATGTGCGCGCGCATGGTTACGTGCGCGAATAGATTGTTGTAATCTACATTTTTTGAATGCCTCTATTAATTGTCCCCTTAGTCGTCGAGTTTTTAGATTAAATAAGTTCAAACATTCCTACCTCTAACTATATCCAAATTGCCTTTGTGTTGTAAGTAGTTTGGTGGCCCTAGCTTGTACTGCTTCCAGTCTATCTATATCCTTCTGAATACTTGGAGCCTAGAATTGGACTCCGTATTCTAGATGGGGTCTTACTAGTGATGTGTACAGCTGTAGTACAGGGTCTTTGTTTCTGTATTTGAATTGTTTCCTTATGTAACGTATTAGCTAATAGATTGTTGTAATCTACATTTTTTTAATGCCTTTATTAACTGTCCCCATAGTCGTCGAGTTTCTAGATTAAATAAGTTCAAACATCCCTACCTCCAACCATATTCAAAAGGCCTTAGTGTTGTAAGTAGTTTGGTGGCCCCAGCTTGTTCTGCTTCCAGAGTATCTATATCCTTCTGAATACTTGGAGCCCAGAATTGGACTCCGTATTCTAGATGGGGTCTTACTAGTGATGTGTACAGCTGTAGTACAGTGTCTTTAATTCTGTATTTGAATTGTCTCCTTATATAACGTATTTGTTTATGAGCTTTCTTTTCTTCATGCTGTTTGTTGATCTTCAAATTTTTGCTAATAATGATTCTGGGATTCCTGATCCCACTTTCTATTTCTGTACCAAGATGTGAGTTGTCGGTTACTACAACCTATGTCCATAATTTTGCATTCCCCATAGTTGAAAGGCATTTACCATTTTCTGTACCCTTGTCCTAACTCTGATGGTGTAACTTTAAACCATGATGCATAAGGGTATGGGTATAGAAATAACACTTTAAAACGAACCAAAATGATAGATAACACTTTCTCGAAACACTTCCTTAAAGAAGATACCGATAATATACGAAAAGGAAAAAATAAACATAAATATTGTAACAGCTCTGTGCTCTCGTGCACATGACCCGTGGGTTGATCCTGACTTGCCACTCGGTCGGCAGATCATCTTTCAACGGGTGCCAGCATTTGTTTGTTGTTGAATAAAAAGTCATACTGTTACTTAATTATCATCTTCTAATGGCTAGCTTCAGAGGGTTCTAACTTGAAAGTTTTCGAGAGATTTCTCGAATAAAGTTGCTGCCCCTCTTTCCCATTTCCACTGTGGATTCAATACATTTCTTCCAGTCATGTAGAGTACTGCTAAGTCTAATGACTTAACGATTAATTTAATGGACTATAACAAAAAATGTGTTCTCGGTCGCAATTCGAACGGCTCATCTGGTTGTACCTATATTCATCTAAACTATCTGTGTATTTTAATGCACCGACTGTTCGTAGACTATTCGGAAATTAAAGGATAAACGCAATGGTATTTATCGAGGAGCTTTTATTTCACGTCATTCGTTATTATTATTATTATTATTATTATTATTATTATTATTAATTGCTAAGCTACAACCCTAGTTGGAAAAGCAGAATGCTTTAAGGCCAGGGGCTTCAATAGGGAAAATAGCCAAGTGAGGAAAGGAAACAAGGAAAAAATAAATATTTTAAGAATAATAATAAAGTAAATATCTATGTAAACTATAAAAACTTTAACAAAACATGAGGAAGAGAAATTAGCTAGAATAGTGTGCCCAAGTGTAACCTCAAGCAAGAGAACTCTAGCCCAAGATAGCGGAAGACCATGGTACAGAGGCTATGGCACTACCCAAGACTAGAGAACAATGGTTTGATTTTGAAGTGTCCTTCTCCTAGAAGAGCTACCATAGCTAAAAATTCTATTCTACCCTTACCAAGAGGAAAGTAGCCGCTGAACAATTACAGTGCAGTAGTTAACCCCTTGAACAAAGAAGAATTGTTTGGTATCTCAGTGTTGTCAGATGTATGAGAACAGAGAAGAATCAGTAAAGAATATGCCAGAATACTGGTGTATGTATAGGCAAAGGGAAAGTGAACCGTAACCAGAGAGAATTATCCAATGTAGTACTGACTGGCCAGTCAAAGGACCCCATAACTCTCTAGCGTTAGTGTCTCAACGGGTGGCCAACCTACTACCTAAAAGGTTTTATTTTGAAAAAAAGAAAAAAAAAAGACTCACCGTGGAATAAATTTATTTTTGCCGTATATTGCCTACATTGGCTAAGTAAATTTTTCTCTCAAATTAAGTTTCTCTTCCAAGAGTTGCAGTTTCTCTGGGAAGCCATCCTGTCTTTAGGCAACGCGCGCGCGCGTGCTGAGAGAGAGAGAGAGAGAGAGAGAGAGAGAGAGAGAGAGAGAGAGAGAGAGAGAGATACATGCTCAGCTTATTTTACTCCCTCTGGGCACACGAAGCTCATTAGCCGTTTGCGGTGAAAATTGCAATGTCGTGTTTTGTGCATGTTGCATTGTTAATTGTCGTTGGTTATACGAAGGTAAAAAAGAGATACATGGCATTTATTGAGAGAGAGAGAGAGAGAGAGAGAGAGAGAGAGAGAGAGAGAGAGAGAGAGAGAGAGAGAGAGAGAGATTATGGTGTTATGTATGTTGAAAAACGTTGTTTTATGATTAATTATTTTGTATACTTTGAGGAGCGTTAAATGTCTTAGTCAATAACGATGGAATCCTATTAGATTAGATTAGATTAAATGCATACATCAAGGTATGTAATGTTTAAATTTTTAGCTTCATCCCCCTAACAGAGACGTTGCCACATTTCCTTTTAAGTATTGAATTAGTTTCAAATCCCAGTTCTATAAACTTAAATTATGTATGTATGTATGTATGTATATATATATATATATATATATATATATATATATATATATATATATATATATATATATGTATATATATATGCATATATGTACATTTCTTTATATATACATATGTATATATAAATTTATATATATAAATATATATATTATATATATGTGCATATAAGTTTTATATATATATATATATATATATATATATATATATATATATATATATATATATATATGTATATATACAGTATATATATATATATATATATACATACATACATGTTAACAAAAGAATATATATATATTACAGTATATATATATATATATAGAATAATTAAGAATTTTTCCTACTTATTTAGCGAAATCAAATGTTGAGATCCGAGAAACTTCATCTTTATTTACCTTTTATATATAGTTGCTTACACTTGCTTAGCGTTTTGTTGGCGGAGTCTCGGATGCAGTTTTCCACTTTTAGATTTATTTTTTTTTCAGATAATTTTGAAACATGATTGTATTATTAATTGCATTTGTTTTTGAGTCAAAGCCTGTAGTTGCTCTGACTCCAGCGTGGGGTCTTAATTTGAATAATTAGGTAAAACTCTTCGTTTTCCTGACAATTTAGATTTATGAAAGATCAATCTTAATAAATAAATTTTATTAAATTATTTGTATGATAAAAGGAAAGATTTATTATTCATTATATATTTTTCTTATGATATATCCAAAGTTGATTTTTTTTATCATATTCTTCGATAGGTTCACGAATAAATCACTTTACTCATGTGCTAAGTTTGCAGAAGTTAATGTCCATAAAACTGAACTAAATGGAAAAAAGATAACTATTAAAATATACTCATAAATACAGATTAATTTCCGTTTGTTTTGAAATGTCGAAAACATTACGATTTTCATAATCATGAATTATCACTGTTCGTTTATTCATCCCCCATCTAACTTATCTCACGACAATTAAGTGGAGTATATGCAATAATGACGGGTCAGTGGACACTATTCCGATTTTCCGGTGCTATTTACACCAGGATTTTATGGACACATACCATCAAGGGACGTGAATTATGTTCGCTTGGAAACAGATCCCTAATCGAAAGATTAACTGAGGTAGAAGATATCTATCAGATACCTGTGAGTTTGTGTTTACTATCACTTTGCAAAGGTAAATTATATTCCAATATTTCAGTCATATTTTTGGAATATCATCTAAAGCTTTAACGTGTATCTTATCTACTATTTTTTCCCGTAATGAATACTTTTAAAAATTCTATATGAGTGGTAAATTTTGTTTTATATATATATATATATATATATATATATATATATATATATATATATATATATATATATATATATATGTGTGTGTGTGTGTGTGTGTGTGTGGCTCTGTGTGTATGTGTGTACATACGTACACATGCATGTTTATGTATATCTCTTGAAAATTCTATGTATGAAATAAAGAAAAAATAATACAAAATAAATTAATAGTTCAATAAAAAAATGACCAGCCTGGGGAGAGCCTCTCATGAAATCTATACAAGTAATCTCAATTTCCATTTTTACGATTTTCTTTTCTCTCCCTTCCTCCTTTCCTGTTTACTGCTTCAGTTGAAGAACTTATATTTTACTTACTAACTTGATAGGTTGGCGTCCTGGTATAGCCATTGCTCGAACGCTGCGAACGAAGTCTTCAAGGATAGCAATGTATTTTTCGCTCGTTAAGTGCTCATTAGTCTGGAGTAATTCATGCGGTTCAAAGGCCCTCTATGCAGTCTCACAGGGCTGCGTCAACTCGGCTACCTATTCTGGTTTCGACAACATTGTTCTCCTCACACCGAAAGTTACGGACCCTCCAACGATATTTGATCCCTTGTTTCATTCAGAATTGGAAATCATGAGACATCAAACATTTTTAACTTTCAAGGTCTAGACAAGTTTATAATTACAAAACCTATAACGATGTGTTTGCAAGGGTTACGAGGAAATAGCTAAAAAGTTTTATTTGAGACGAACTAGAAGTTACTTAGATCATTTGAATATACTACTGTACATAGTCCATGCAAGCAACAATTTTTTAAATTGAATGACTTTTAATTTAGTAGAAAGTATAAATATAAAAAAGAAACTGATGATATATTTTGAGTGTTAAATTTCATATCTGCAAATAAAAGTAAAATTCTATATCATAAAGTGAATGAATGTTTACTGGTATACAGTGTAGAAATAGTCGGATTTGGGAATAGCTTGAATAAACTGTACAGCAAATAACTACAAAGTTGGTAGTAGGTTGGCCAGGGCACCAGCCACCCGTTGAGATACTACCGCTAGAGAGTTATTGGGTTCATTAACTGACCAGACAGTACTACATTGGATCCCTCTCTCTGGTTACGGCTCATTTAATATTTGCATGCACATACACTGAATAGTCTGGCCAATTCTTTCCACATTCTCCTCTGTCCTCACACACCTGACAACACTGGGAATACCAAACATTTTTGTTTGCACAAGGGTTTAACTACTGTAATGTCACTGTTCAGTGGCTACTTTCCTCTTGGTAAGGGTAGAAGAGACTCTTTAGCTGTGGTAAGCAGCTCTTTCCTTCTCTCCAAAATCAAACCATTGTTCTCTAGTCTTGGGTAGTGCCATAGCCTCTGTACCATGGTCTTCCACTGTCTTGGAGTAGAGTTTTCTTGCTTGTGGGTACACTTGGGCACGCTGTTCTATCTTATTTCTCTTCCTCTTGATTGTTTTGAAGTTTTTATAGTTTATATATAAGATATCTAATTTAATGTTGTTACTGTTCTTAAAATATTTTATTTTGATTTTATTACTTCTCTTGTAGCTTATCTATTTCCTTATTTCCTTTCCTCACTGGGCTATTTTTCCCTGTTGGAGCCCTTGGGCTTATAGCATCTTGCTTTTCCAACTAGGGTTGTAGCTTGGCTTTTAATAATAATAATAATAATAACTTAATTAGACATACTGTAGTTTAAACATCAAGTTCTTGAATGCTTGTTCACAGGATTCCTATTTTTGACTTTGAGTGAAGAATGGTACATTTATGATACCCCTGCAGGGTTAATCCATATCAGGAAATAAAACTAAGATACGAGAGGATTCCTGAATATGAGGAACATCTGAAAACCTTTCCTGTTTCACTGATGAGAAAAAATTTTTTTATCAGGGAAAATTAAAATTATCTTAATGGAGCTTCCTCCACTGAATACTGCTGGGAAAATCCCACTCGATGTTCTCGAGCATTGGGGCTCAACTAAGACCTACAGAATAGGACTCTTTTTGTAGTTCTTGGGTTCAGCACTTCTTTCTCAGCGGGGTGCGTAGCGCTGGATGATACGTGAATGGAGTAGGCGTCTTGTTGTAAGTATAATGCACGCAAGATGAAGTTCTCCGGTTATCTGAACGGGTAAAGGCACTTCCTGTGACACTTTAATAATAGCTCTGTCTTCCTGAGGAGTAGTCCACTCTCGGTCTTCCAGTACAGGGCTTCATCATTATGATATCTTTGGTCCATTTATATACGGTGGAGCGATGGAACCCAGTACGATTAACTATAACGTTAGGAGAATTTGCCATTTGCTCAGACATGATATCGAATACTAGATTTAATAAGATAGACAAGATTACTAGAGTGATAGATATGGAATAAATATTCATTATGGCTGGATGCAAATATGGAAATAAAGCATATCATAATAATTATAGATAAAAACGCAAACTGAATCATATAGCTAGAAATAACATTAATAATTTTGAGTTGAATTGGAAATTAAAACTAGCCTACTAACCAGTGAACTAAAGCTGCCTTGTCCTCGCCGGTAAACAATTCAACAAGGAAATGTATATATGATATACACGATATGCAATAAGCACTATATGCTACTGATGCAAAATTGCCCAAATATTTTTTTTTATCTTACAGACAGGAAAGGTATCTACCTCATATAATATAGAGAAAGTATCTGGATATGTATATAATATATATATATATATATATATATATATATATATATATTTATATATTTATGCATGTGTATATATATATATATATATATATATACATGCATAAATATATATATATATATATATATATATATATATATATATACATGCATAAATATATATATATATATATATATATATATATATATATATATATATACATATACATATACATATATACACACACACACTTTCCTGTCATGCTAAGCGCCATTGCCAATGAATGACTATTCGGTCTCCCACAAATTGCCGAAATTTCCGTATTGTTGTAAGGAAAAGGGGAGGGCGTGTGGAGGGTTAAATCTGTGTTTGTGCATATCTATCTAAATATTTAGCCGACGTTTTTGACGGGTCGTGTACACTAAATTATCACGTGTCGTATTTACACAGTTGCACCTAAAAGAGAGAATTCTTTAGTAGTCTAGTTCAATATCGAAATATTAAGTTTTGCAATCAATTATCCCAACCGTAAGTGACATTGGAATGCCACAGCATATTTTATTTCCGTCCCATTGCACGACCAAATTATTTTTTATTTTTTTTTTTTTTATTCAAAGCACAACTTAGTTATTCTGCGTGAGTGGGTGGATGTTATATATATTATTTTGAATTAATTGGCAAGAGATTGTTTAGGGAGACCGTAATTCATTCATTTTTTTTTTTTTTATACAACATCAGATTGTGTTGGTAGATGTGCACATCCTGGAATGGTATGCTAATTATGGTTAGCTGTGCGTAAGAAAAGAGATGTATTATCATATTTTGTTTTGAAGTCATTGATTGCTCAGTTGTTTTGACGAAACAACATTATATTTACTTGAAATAGAAATGTATTTGTTCTTGCTGTTTACTTTTCGGGGAAATGCTATTTATTTTTGCATTTGTTTCATAACAGCTGTTTGACTTCTAGAGAACCACTTCATTGTTTTATTCATATTATTTTTAAATGTAAAATTCTCGATTACCTTTTGAATAATTTACTTTATATTAGTGTATTCAGAGATTCTTTTTCATATTTGTCTTTAATGATTGTATTTATTTTGATATTTTCATTTAAGATTTATGATTGCATTTATGTTTTAATATTGTGGAGGTAATTTCCAGTTTTTGAATACAGTGTTTTAAGTGTCAGATTATCATTGCTGTTTTGCTTATGAAATTTGCCTAATTTCTGTACTTTTAAACTTGTACGAAATAATATCTTTTAAATGGATTATATTTATGATTACATCCATGAATAACACGATCCCCTATTCCACCAAATAACACATTCTCTTACGGTCAATTGCGTTATTTTGCGTATACTCATTTTAGAAAATTTCGAGACGAAATTTTGCTTTATAATGTGCTGCAACTCAATTTGGATGTTTTCGAATATTTGCTAACATATTTTAATAAGTTGCCTAATGGCCAACGTTTCTGGAGAGGAAGTTTGGAATAGTGCCGTATGTGAGTCTGGAATCAAGTCTGAATTGTGATACAAAAGCTCACATAGTTTTCCTTTCTTTTGATTGAGAAGAACTTTCGGTAAAACCAGCGTTTGATTGTCATGTATTTAAACGAATTCTCTCTCTCTCTCTCTCTCTCTCTCTCTCTCTCTCTCTCTCTCTCTCTCTCTCTCTCTCTCTCTCTCTCTCTCTCTCTCTCTCTCTCTCTCTCTGTCTCTTTTATATATATATATATATATATATATATATATATATATATGTATGTATGTATGTATGTAGGTGTACATATATATGTGTGTATGCATGTAAATATATATATATATATATATATATATATATATGCATATAATATATACTGTACTAGTTGTAATTTCTTTATATTGTTTTTCATGCTACTATAAACTGATTATTTATGCTTTCCTCCTTCATCAATCAACATTCCTAGTAGATATCAACATTTTAAACCACCGAAGACATTCATATCAAAGTTCCTATATCATCTGGAAGTTATTGGATAAGGGTGCTATTTCGTTGTTATGTTACTGTATTGACCATCACGGTCGTCTTCACCATTAACATTTTTCATAATGATGATGGTGATAGATTTTGCTTCTCTCGCCCCATTTGACCTTTGCCTCTTTCTCGCCGTTTTTATTTCAGAAAAGTCATTACCGTAGCATCAGCTTTAACGAGGTATATTCAGCCTTCGGTTTATGATTCTCTTCGTCATTAGTTTCTGATTGGTATGATATTCATTCTTTCCCAGATTTTTCATGATTTTTATTCTTTCCCAGTTTTTTTTCATAATTTTCATTCTTTCACGGTTTTTTCCATGGCTTTCATTCTTTCCCCGGTTTTTTCGTGAGATTTTTGTTTTTTCCCTTTTTTCCATGATCTTCCCTTATTCCCCCTTCATTTTTGTGATTTTCATTCTTTTCCCGTTTTTTCATGGTTTCCATATTCCCGTTTTTTTTTCTCATGATTTTCACTCTCCCGATTTCATTTATGATTTTCATTCTTTCCCAGGTTATAATGTTTTCATTCTTTCCCGGTTTTTTAAATTATTTTTCACCTCATTAATTACGTTTATGTGGTTCATTGATTTTTCTTTGTCATTTTAATTTTTCTCCCTATTTGAGTTAGCCTCCCTAGTTTCCCATGAACCACATCTATGGAATCCTCATAGATTAGAGTGGAACTTTTCTTTCTGAATTATTTCATGGTAATCCCAAAAGTCCTCTCTTCGACTGCTGTGGTATTTTCTTTTCCTTCTGGTGCCTTCTTAGTTCTTGCAAATGCCAGAGGATTATATGTGGTAATCTCCATATATATATGGCCCAGTGTTTTTTATGTTTCCAAATATGTTTGATAACTTTATTTGATTATTTCCATTTGGATTGGAGCTCATGCTGAACATAAAAAAGAAAAATTATAATTCTATTCTATCTACCAAGGCATTTCCCCCAATTTTGGGGGTAGCCGACATCAAGAAAATAGAACAAAAGGGTACTTTTCTTCTCTTACCTCCTCTCCGTCTGACGAGGTATTCAGCTAAGTTTGGTTGGGACTGTTATGGTTCTGCAACCAACTCTTCCACAGATGACGCTTCATATACTGAATCCCTTAATGCCGCTACCTCAGCGGTCACCAAAGCGACCGGAGGAAGCAGCAGGGCCTATCGGAACTGAGTCACAATCGCTCGCCATTTATTCCTATTTTTAACACGCTACTTTGCCTCTCACATCTGTTCTCCTAACACCTAGAGCTTTCTTCAATTCATCCATCCACCCAAACCTTAGCCTTCCTTTTGTACTTCTTCCATTTACTCTTGCATTCATCACTTTCTTTAGCAGACGGCCATTTTACATTCTCTCTACATGGCCAAAACACCTCAACACATTCATGTCCATTATGGGTGCTAATTTATTTCTTACACCCATTCTCGCCCTCACTACTTCATTCCTAACCCTATCTAATGGAAATACACCAGCCATACTCATCAGACACTTCATCTCGAACACATTCCATCTCTGTCTCATTTCCCACAACTCCAATCCATACATCTCAGTTGGTATAACCACTTGCTCATATAGAACTCTCTGTACATTCATTCTAACCCTCCTTCTTTACCACTCTCTTCACTGCCCCTAACACTTTACATCCTTCATTCTCTCTCTGATGTACATCTACTTCCACTCCAGCATTTGCAGCAACAATATATTTAAACTGATATATTTCCTCAAGTAACTCTCTATTCCACATGGCATTCAACCTAGCACCATGATGGTAATAAGTAACTGTTCTTTGGCTATGAGAAGATACACTGTCTACCCCAATCTTTCTGAAGACGAACGTATGATTTGTCACATAGAAAATATTCTGTACGAAACAATTATATTGGTACAGTAATCATCGTTATCATTACCCATATCATGTGTCAGTTTATACTCAGCCAGATAGCAACTTCTACTTTACTTTGATACTCAATCAATTATATAGGCCTGCTACTGTTCGAGAAATCTGATGAAATGTGTAGTTTTGGCATTATTGCTAATATGACTGTTAACTCTTCCGATAATTTGAACCTATTCTCACCTATAAAATAAAGCGCAGATGTCTGGCTATATATGTAAAGATATATCTTTTCTGTCACGCTGAGCGGCAAGGGAAGAGGGAGTAGTCATACCCTGGTGAAAGGGGTATACCCTCGGAGGTACACTCGGAAACCACAATCTCTATGAAAATGCCAAACCAGCTGGTTGTTGTTAGAAAAGAGGGAGGGGATGGTAAGACTTGAATCTGTGTGTGCGTGTGTGTGCTTATCTGTCTTAATACTTTATTTAGCTGTCCTTTTTGATGGGACGCTTACACAAATTATTAAGAGTTTCACTAAGTGAAAATTATTCGTAGCATGAACTCTTACTTGATTTCTACTCCATAATATACTAATTAACATATATGACTCAGTACTAAATTAGTTAATGATCCATACATATAAACAGAGTGCTACACAAAATATGAATATTTAAAAACATTACATAAAGTCGTCTGAAATTATTGATATTACCACGATTATGAACCTCTCACTATATGTCACATTAGATTAGGCACTTTTGTTAAGATAGTATGTTCTATATTCATCAGTGTTTGATTTTGTAGTATTATTTCATATATTTGTAATTCTTTTTCTCAACCGTTGCTTACATGTGAAAATATTATTGTACGTTTATTTGTATGTTTATTTTGCTTACCGGGTAGAAATTTGAGCTGTTAATCCATCTCCTCATCTGTTTTGAGTATAACATTTTTACGGTTATTTTACTTAAGTCGGATCTTGCTTAAGAAAATTATATATATATATATATATATATATATATATATATATATATATATATATATATATATATATATATATATATATATATATATTTCGTCTTGATTGGCGAAACCGTGAATTTTACAAAATTCTTTAAACTTGATTTATTCACGTCTTGATGTTCCATATTTTATATATGCAGTATCTTATCCCCAATAATCAACGTCTTATGCTTACATTAAAGTGGTTGTATCCTTTAAACTGATTGATTATGCTATCATATTTTGGAATCCCTATTAGTGCATGCATTGTAATGTTTAGAAAAATATGTATTGATATATAATTTTCATAGATAGTTGTTGCTCTCTTTCATGTATAATGTTTCAATTCTACAACCTCCTTATAGACTACTTGAACGTATCTAATTTTAGACAAAACAATTTCAGTCATATGCACTGTCTCAATCATAAGTTTCTCTGTGTAAATTCATATATATATATATATATATATATATATATATATATATATATATATATATATATATTTATATATACATGTATATATACATATATATATATGTTATATATATATTTAAATATATATATATATATAAATATATATATATATATATATATATATATATATATATATATATATATATATATCAGGATAGTATTATTCTCATTGTGAGTCTTACATAGCAGACGTTTTTATTGCCATTCTTTTTTTTAGCATTTTTAGTTGTATATCTTCCTAACATCTTTAGTGTTGGAACATATCTCTGAACTAGAATAAATGTTACATTGCCGACGTTGAGTTTGTTTTTATAATTAGATTTGCTTCATTAAGCAATGTCACTATATTTCTTCTAACGATATTTTACTTTCTTATTTATTTCAGGTGAGTGCTGTTATTTACGTCATCATTTGAAATGGGGAATTATAAAGTTTATTGGTATGTAGTACTTCTGTTTGTTTCTTTCATATACTCGAATAATTTGTCGATGATTGTGAGATTTAATTTTCTGATGTCATTTAGCTTAATTAAACATTCAACCGTATGATTAATAAGTTCTATAGAACACGAATCCAAAGTGTTCATCTTACAATGGGCATGTTATTGTAAATTGTCAATGAACTAATTTGGGTTTAGCTAGATTTGACCTAAAAATCATAATCAGTAGTAGTGCGTGAAATTAGCAGGACCTAATAGTTTTCATACCATGTGTAAAGTGATGTGATTCCACGTTATCTAAGGGTATTAGGTTTTACGCTTAAAGGAAGGGAACGATTCGTCTCCTTTTCCATTGAAATGGCGTCTAATAGAAGGGAACGATTCGTCTCCTTTTCCATTGAAATGGCGTCTAATAGAAGGGAACGATTCGTCTCCTTTTCCATTGAAATGGCGTCTAATAGAAGGGAACGATTCGTCTCCTTTTCCATTGAAATGGCGTCTAATAGAAGTATTGTTATATATTTTTTTGTAAGTTTATTTAAGCTTATATTTAACATAATTCTTTTCCAGTTTTGACATGTTTGTGGTGGTCTTTATTGTAGTGTCCCCAAATAATGATTTATACTTAACATTTCACAACTTTATTATTATTATTATTATTATTATTATTATTATTATTATTATTATTGTTATTATTACTTGCTAAGCTACAACCCTAGTTGGAAAAGCAGGATGCTATAAGCCCAGAGACTCCACCAGGGAAAATAGCCCAGTGAGGAAAGGAAAAAAGAAAAAAATAAAGTATTTTAAGAACAGTAACAACTTTGAAATAAATATTTCATATATAAACTATAAAAACTTCAACAAAATAAGAGGAAGAGAAATTAGATAGAGTAGTGTACCCTCAAGCAAGAGAACTCTAACCCAAGAGACCGTGGAAGACCATGGTACAATGGCAATGGCACTACCCTAGACTAGAGAACAATGGTTTGATTTTGGAGTGTCCTTCTCCTAGAAGAGCTGCTTACCATAGCTAAAGAGTCTCTTCTACCCTTACCAAGAGGAAAGTAGCCACTGAACAATTACAGTGCAGTAGTTAACCCCTTGGGTGAAGAAGAATGGTTTGGTAATCTCAGTGTTGTCAGGTTTATGAGGACAGAGGAGAATAGGCCAGACTATTCGGTGTATTTGTAGGTTAAGGGAAAGTGAATCGTAACCAGAAATATGGATCCAATGTAGTACTGTCTGGCCGGTCAGAGGATCGCGTTTCTCTCTAGTGGTAGTATCTCAACCGGTCGCTGGTGCCCTGGCCAACCTACTACAATGACTCAACAGGTAGACTTATAGGCTCCCCCAAATCCCTATCCTTAGCTTACAAGGGTGGTGATGCTGTAGACTACAAGAAACTATCCAGCTTGAACGGCGCCTGAACCCCAGTCCTGCAGATCACCAGGCAGGGACGTTTCCAATAGGCCTTTGTTCATGATAATTTTGATCTTATAGAAATTCTCCCGAAGAACGTTAATTTTTTTCTTGCTTAATAATCTAAAATGTATGGTAAATAGGTGTTTTGGTTGGGAAAAAAATATTATTCAATATTTTGTTTCAATAAGAAAATTAACAAGCCTATTTGCGTCATCGTTTGGAAATAGAACAGAAATTAGGAATAGAAATGCAAGGAAGTTCCCCGATCTTGTTTTGCCTTGACCTTCACTCACCTCGACCGACTTGCTGTACATGTAAATCGTTGGTTTGTAAGAGCAAACCCTTGTAGCTGAGCATTACTATTCTCCTTTCCGATTCACGTCAGCCCTCCCAACCTTCGCTCCTATGCTTTACCTTCAGACTTTACTTTTACAGCTTTTAGAAAGACACTGTTTCTCAAGTGTTCGATTGGCAGAAGGTCATAGGGTGGTGAAACGGATTCTTATTGTTGCGTTAAACATTAATCTAAAGAACTGAAGAACTGATGGTATTGTAGTTTTGATTAAATTATTTGATGTTTTTTCACGTTTATGTATATGTATACAAACAGCTACGTGCATAGAGACACTCGGTGATTATATAGGCCCTATATATATATATATATATATATATATATATATATATGTGTGTGTGTGTGTGTGTGTGTGTGTGTGTGTGTGTGTATATATATATGTATATATATATATATATATATATATTATATATATATATATATATATATATATATATATATATATATATATATATATATATATATGGATTTGTGTTCATGAACGGATTTAGTATAATGCATATATGTTTGCGTGTGTGTATGAATGTGTTTCTAATCCCAAGTTAGGCTATCTTCTTTTTCTTTTCTTTTCTTTTTATACTATTTCTGCTCCTCAAACATCTATTCACCCTTTTCATTCCTGCATTCTTGTTTCTCCTATTTTCAGCCAAGGCATTTCGTAAATATACATTTACCTCCTTTTTTTTCTTTTTTCGCTTTTCTTTCCCTAAGCAAGGGCTCTTCCACCATTTTGAAGAGCATGGATCCACCCAGCGTGTGGTAAAGGTGAATGAGGGAATGAATGAAAATGCTGACATTCAGGCCAAAACCCGACCCTGCCTACTTTTAATGACCAGAGTTGGTGTTATGCAATGATTTTATTGGTGAATGAATATAAATTAAAGAGGTAAGAAAGGGTGAATTATATTTAGATTGCGTAGAATATAATGCTGAGACAAAATAGATGAAGAGACAATAATTGTGTACCTATGTGATTGTACAGCACTGAGGTATATATTAGATTCCCTGTCACAATAAGTACCCAATAAGGACCTCTAGAGGAAACGGAAATAATGTACGTCATCAGACACTAAATAAATGAAGGCAATTGCGGTGAAATGAACGGTGGGCTTTGTTATAGAGTGCTGTATTACAGTAGTTGGTGTTATATTTAGATTGTACAAGAGGTGTATACAAATGTTAACCATTTGCTTATTTCATTCCTGTTAGAACGTGAATACACTAATGATATGTTATAAACAGAAAAATTATTGGAAGTCTCGATGTTGCATGACCTTATTAGTGCTTGTAAACGAAGGACATAATATGAAACCCTGTAGGTGACGGTGGGGTTTATGATTTGTCTTAATTAACTGATAGTAACAAGAGCAGCTGAAGAGAAATGGCGATGTTGTTGTCGAATTCTGAAACTGTGATTTTTATTGTTACTACTGTCCCATATTACATTTTTTGAAGTTGTTACCTTGAATGTATTTTTCATATTCGAAAAAATAATTTCTGATTAAAGTCACCTATTGCACTTATTTTCTTTTAAAAAACGAGATCACTATAGTTCTTTCAACAGAAAATACTTGTAGATTGTATAATCGAGATAAGAGAGATATTGAAGAGATTGAGCATTAAAAATTATGTACAAATGAAAACAAGATGTTAGAAAAAAACCTATAAAATATACACGAATAGAAAAATGAAATCTTTCAAAAGAATAACCTCTATATTTCTCTACGGTGTCTTATAGAAAACTTTTAAAATCTGTGTAGCAATATTAGTTTGCAGTTGGGGTTTTCGGAATTATTGTAGAACGACTAAGGTTCAAAATGCTAAAGCTTAATATAATTATAAAACGTGTGTTTTTTTAATCTTTACTGGACTGCTAACTGTTTTTATATTTGATTTGAGATGCTTTTTCCTTGAACCCCCCTTCTCCACGGTCTTGAATCTAAGGTCATTCGTAGTGTCTTTTATGCCATTTATCTCCTCAGTAAGGTGTTATCAGTGACTTATTTTATAGGAATTATTTTAATCCTTTTTGAGTTTTAGTGTGAAGAGTTAATCTTTTCTCATTTTAAAAGGTATTATGATATATCTAGAAATTCCATTTTTTTAATTTACTGGTTATTTCCATCTTACTTACTTCTGATTCCTGCAATATTACTCCTGATTGAAGTCTTTGAACTCCACTGAGTATCGCTGTGTCCCTGATACTATTCTTAGGGCTTTCAACTTCTTTGATTAATACAAACTTTTTGATGCTTACAATATTTATTACAATTATGGTGACCTGATTTCAAAATCTTGATTCCTTCAATCACCCTAATTCATACAGATGCCGAAAAGGCCACAGAAAAGAGGAAATCCCATCGAATTGAAGAACATGAACAAGGAATAGGTAACAGATGCCGAAAAGGCACAGCTAATTTACTAAAAATAGTCTACTTTAATAAACGTCTCATTACTAAAAGACGCTTGTATTTCCAACCTTATCAGAGGAGTCAAATAGAAAAGTTGAATGTCTTTTTAGAAATGGCTTTTTCCATTTGTGTTTCTAGATCAAATACCCTTTGCCATTTCTTCAAGTTCTATCTAGTCGCTCATGAAGTCTCACTCGAGATGTAACTCGACCCGCAACTTGCAACACTTTCCTAATGGATGCAACTGTACCCACGCAGGAAGTGCCATTTCGCAAGTATGGCACTTGGGGTGCTAATAACCAACGACACTGCCGGCTTTGGTCTATCCTCGGTCACTCAAGGTTCACTATGAAATAGTGGGAGAGAGAGAGAGAGAGAGAGAGAGAGAGAGAGAGAGAGAGAGAGAGAGAGAGAGAGAGAGAGAGATGGTTCATTTTACTTCCCTTTCTTACATCCAGTATTTCTTCGCGTTAATATTCAATTCGAATTCTTAGGCTTTTCACTTATTTGTTTTTATCACTAGAATTGCGACTCTAGTTTTGTTAAAACTTATATTATTTTTTTCCCTCTTTCTCTAAATAGTATTTTTCTTAGAATACGCGTATTTATTATATAGATTTTTAAGTACGCGCTTACTTACTTCCCTTTATTTTTCTTTAATTCAGTGTAATTAGGTAATGTATTCGGAATTTAGTTAAATGTTTAATGATTAGATATTTATTAATTTTTCATTATTTTTTTCTTAAATTAGTTTGAAATCGTTGTTTTCTAAGAGATTTAATTTCTGATTCAACATTATTAAGATTCTCGTTTTACTTTCGTATGAAATTTTCCTACTTCTATTTGTAAAAATATTCAAGTGCTTCACTTAGTTTCGAAATCTTTTCATGCATTTATAAGTATATTCAGATATTTAAAAGAATATTGGGACGGGTGCCCTTTTTGTGAATTTTACCTGAGCTTCTTTGACCTGGAATTTGGATTTCACATATTCTTGAAATCTGGAATCACTTATTTTCCGAATTCCAGACTTGCGTATTTCTAAATTCCGGAATCAATTATTCCTAATTAAAAAAAAAAATCCCTCATTAGGAACCTTTTTACTCAAGTCCTGGAATCGATAATTCAAGAGTTCTGGAATATTTCCTGAAATGTTTTCATGAAATCTTGAACGATTTTATCTTGAATTCTGTAATTATATTTGATATCTAGTTCACCCAATTTGCTATTTGTTATTTGTTATTTGTTTTGACTTCACTCTTCAACTAGCTTCCTTCAGCGTTTCAGCGTAGCTTTCGTCTTTTTTCCTTATTATTGTGGTACACCGAGTTATTGTTTTAAGCATATTTTTCCTTAATGTATAGATTATTTGTATCTAAGAAAAACTATTAAAATACTTACATTTGAAACATGCAATAGTTCTTTACGAATATTTCTGGTATGATACCACTGAAATGGGACTTTTTAGAAAATTATATATATATATATATATATGTGATATATATATATATATATATATATATATATATACAGTGTATATATATATATATATATATATGTATATATATATATATGGAAAAGGGTAAAAATGTCCGCGGAAGTGGATTCTTTAGTTTTGTATTAGTCTTGTTTTTAAGTTTCATCCTCATACTGTTAAGTGCATAACCACAGTAACAAAGGTTATGTTTTATAAACATTTATTCATTCAATTTTGCAGGGATTTACAATGCTTATGTAGAAACGTAATTTTTGCATGCGTATGTTTTCTTACTAGCATGCGATATTTATTTGTGGACACATACTTTTCATTTACTTGTGAATAGGCAGTATGGGTGTTTGACACCTTCAATTTGATTAAGGTTTTCTCCTGAGGAGGTTTATGCTAAGTTGAGTCGGGTGTCAATTTGTTTTTCCATTCGCTTGACTGCCTGTTTTTCTGTCTGTCTACGTCACTTACCTTGTAGCAGCATCTCTTACGTGGTTGGCGGGATTCCAGTCAAGCTTCTTACAATCTCTCTTGGTCCGTTGAAAAGATGGTACAAAGCTAAACCATCATTAAAGCTAGAAAGACTCCTTAGCTATGGTAAGCAGCTCTTCTAGGAGAAGGACACTACAAACTCAAACCATTGTTCTCTTCACGGGTAGTGTCGTAGCCTCGGTAGCATGGTCTTCCACTGTCTTGGTGTGGAGTTCTCTTGCACACCCTCCTATTTTTGCTTGTTTCCTTTCTTCACTGGGCTATTTTCCCTGTAGGAGCCCTTGTTCTTATAACATCCTACTTTTCCAACTAGGGTTGGAGTTTAGCAAGTAATTATAATAGATATACTTGAAAGATTTTCTATCAATGTCTGTCTGCCATTTTGTCTATCAAGCCTACATTGCTACAGTGAAGGTATTTCAGTCATATGAGGTATACAGGAATAGACTATCATTCATTGATTTTGCATGAAGGGAAATTTTCCATATCTCTCTTTCTGAGTGTCTGTCCTTCCAGTCCGTCATTGAAAATTGCCATTTATGCTTCTCGTACTCTGTTGAAAAGATTACCGTAATTAGTCTGTAAATGGATCTTTATATATTCTTATTGTTTCCAGTTTGTTTGTAATTTCTCTTACATATCTAAACGGCAAGGAGACAAATGTAATAAAGGTAGCCCTGAGAATCTGACTGTACGTCGTAGGTCAGTGTTTCTGTCACATTCGCTGTTAAAGCCACATTAACCAAAGGTAGATATTGGTACGTACATAGAATGGGAAACTAATGAACACTCCGGAATTTTAAATTATATAAGGCTACAGCCTTGCTCTCTGTATTCAACAATATGATTTAAGATTAAAAGTTCTACGATAACGTTTTATTACAATATTATTTGAATACCCTGCAGTGTTTTAACCTAAAATTGGGATATAGATGGGGTATAGTGTATGTTCACTTTGATCTATGTCTTCTATTTTATTCAACTTTTATAATATATTGACTTTCATTTTGAAGCATAAGTTATACATATTTATCTGATTGGGCGAAGCATTAACTATACTTTGCTTTTTTGTTCATCTTTGCATTCTTTGCAATTATTGATTTTACTTGAACATTGATTATAATTTAGATATGTTTTCAACGCATCGGTTAATTTAATTGAAATACTGTTTTAGGTTAGTAATTTATGATAATCATTTCGGTTTGAATTTATGATTTCATTATATCAATCAAAGTAAAGTTTGTATAGCTTTACATTTTTTTTTCATCGTTAATTTTTTATTGTCTTTAAATAAGTGTGAATACGAATCATATTACTTTTCCCTAATGAAAGTTAATTAACATGCTGATTAGGTCGGGAACAATTGTTGACTCAGACAATGCATGAATAGTTTTACGTAATTATCTCGCATTTGTTTAAAATTCCCGAAGCAACAGATCATGCTGATAATAATTCCTTGAATTCCCTTTATTTCCTTTGGCTGTGCTAGAGGCAATCCCTAAGGATAATTAGTGCGTTGTTCAAGGATAATGAATCATATCCTTCGATTCTGCTTCATATGTGAAAAGGGCCCCATTATCTAGACTCCATTGATTAATGATGAAAATAATTATGAATGGGCTCATTTGTCATGGGTGTTACCTTCATTTAAAGATTCTCTCTCTTCTCTCTCTCTCTCTCTCTCTCTCTCTCTCTCTCCTCTCTCTCTCTCTCTCTCTATATATATATATATATATATATATATATATATATATATATATATATTATTATTATTATTATTATTATTATTATTATTGTTACTTGCTAATTTACAACCATAGTTGGAAAAGCAGGATGCTATAAACCTAGAGGCTCCAACAGGGAAAATAGCCCTGTGAGGAAAGGAAACAAGGAAAATGAAATATTTTAAGAACAGTAACATTAAAATAAATATTCCCTGCTTGGTTATTCGCCACGAAGTAAAGTTTTTCATTTAGATATTTGCTTGATATTCTATAGGGGACAGGTGATTATGTTAAGGGAGTGAAGTGCAAAATATAAACCATCTTATAGTATTAGTTATTAATTGGGATTGATTGTTCATCATAAATTTTACATTGCTGTGATGCTTTTTATCGTTATTACTACACTATTAAACTGAATTACATGAACAACTTTGTTATTATGTCGATAACTGACATAGAAATCCTCCTTTATTGATCGTATTTAAAATGATCATATATAATAGGTCGTACCATTTGTATTTCTGACGCATTAGAGAACGACTGTTATTAATGAGATATTAAATAACGGAGAAGGGAATTTTGAATGGACATATTCCTCGTGTGTTGGTTTTCTTTCAGGAATTCTGTCTCTGTCTATTTATTTATTTTCATAGAACTGAACAGTTCGGAGAAACAGCTCCATTTGATACATATTTTTCATGTGCCTTTGCATGTCTTTTAATATTCACTTGTATTCATTAGCGTTGATGAATGCCTGTATATTATATATTCTTAAATATTTTTATAGTCATGGCTTACATGTTCCCAATTTTCAGTTGCTTTAATTTCGCAATTGTTCTTAATTTTTTGTACTAAAAGCGATAAAATTATGAGTTTATGCATACACAGTGAGTTTTTTTTTATATATATATATACTAGGATACCAAGTGAGTTGAAAAATGGAAGTTTTAAAAGGGTTTGTGTGTCACAATGATACGCAAATTGTATTGGTCTGGGCCACCCATACTAGATTGGTTTGCTGCGAGCGATCTGACTAAGTCTCCCACCATTACCAATCCGTAATGGCCAGCGTGGTGATGAAAATTGGCCAAACCCCAAACAGGAAGAAGGACATCTCTTAAGCCTTCGTCCTGCAGAAACCCCTGCATTTGTTATTGCTGTTGTGTATATATATATATATATATATATATGTGTGTGTGTGTGTGTGTGTGGGTGTACGTATAAAATACTGTATATTAAAAAAGATCTAATAATTATGCGCAATTCCTTATCAGTACTCTCTCTCTCTCTCTCTCTCTCTCTCTCTCTCTCTCTCTCTCTCTCTCGGTTTGAAGAGTCTTTTCTAGGTTTTTCTCTTCAATTTTAGAGAGGGCATTGAGGAAAGGCCCCAAGTGTATGGAACAAAAAGGTTGCCCTATTTTTATTAAATTAAAATATTTTTTCAATCCTAGCTTTCGTCAATTTTGAGACTTCATACTTTTATTCTATTTTTATTAAAGGGGAAAAGTTCATTAATCATGATATAAAGTTTATGTGAGTAAACTGAAACCTTATGTAAGGGAAATAATTAATTCATTTCTAAATTCTCTGTTTCTCATTTTATTATTTGAATTTTTATTTACCAACTTTATAAATTATGATGTTTGTTTGTGAAGCCTTATTGTGAATTGGGAAGTTGTTTAGAGTATAGAATGTCAAATATTTTTTCTAAATCCTCTATGTGAGTTTGATATTTTGTTTTGTATCTACTTTGAAATGTAAACAATGGATGTTATGTAAATATGACATTTTATTGGATAAGATGTTATGGGAGTTCCTGTTGTTTTTATAAGAATAGTCTTTGCTGTAGGTCTTCAATATTGGATATATATATATATATATATACACATATATATATATATATATATATATATATATATATATATATATATATATATATATATATATATATATATATATATATATATATTGGTCACGAATTGTGTTGCATTTTTTTTTCTATTTATTGCTACTGTGGTATCATGATTCTTTAGTTTTCTTTTACTCATACTGTGGTACCTATTTTTGGTTTTATATTATGTTACTTGATCGTAGGATTTTGTTTTTATTTATCTCCCTTCCTCCACTGGCACCCTTACCTTGTTTTGACCCATTGTAACTGTATCAGATCTGGTCAAATTTGGACCGATTGTCACTGCATATCTGGTCACAGGACCCAATGTCACTGCATATCTGGTCACAGGACCCAATGTCACTATATTATATGGTAAGAAAATTGACCCAGGTCACTGTATAAGGTCTGGTCAAAATTTGGACCGATTGTCACTGCATAATATATGGTCAAATGACCCATTGTCACTATAATATTTGGTCCAAAATTTTACTAGTGGTTACTGCATAAGGTCTGGTAAAGATTGTTACCCATTATCACTATAAGATCTGGGCAAAATTTGGACCGATTGTCACTGCATAATATGTGGTCTAATGACCCATTGATAATATTTGGTCGAAAATTTTACTAGTGGTTACTGCATAAGGTCTGGTAAAGATTTTTACCCATTATCACTATAAGATCTGGGCAAAATTGGAACCGATTGTCACTGCATAATGTGTGGTCTAATGACCCATTGTCACTATAATATCAGGTAAAAAAATTTTTCTCATGGTCACTGTATAAGGTCTGGTCAAAATTTTGACCCATTGTCACGATAAGATCTAGTCAAAATTTTTAGTTCCGTTATACTCACCCTTTCTTTTTGTCATCTTTTTTGGAAGAATAATCTCGTAACCTTTGTCGGTATTTTTATGATATTAAGAAATTCAATTAGATGTCATTTGCTATTACTCCGGGACGTTACCAGCTCACCTTGGGAAGTTGCAGGGAAGAAGTAACATGGTGCTGATAAAATATAGAATATAAGTATCGATGCCATGTGTACGTATGTCTTTGGTGCAGTTTATGCTATATTCCAATTAAACATTTATAACGTGTCATTAACAGTTAATTCAATTGTTTGTTCATAAATCTCTCTCTCTCTCTCTCTCTCTCTCTCTCTCTCTCTCTCTCTCTCTCTCTCTATATATATATATATATATATATATACATATACATATACATATACATATACATATACACATATAAACGTAAACAAAACACTATTAGTTTTCTCCGAAACACATTTTATTTTATTATTTTATGTAAGATCTCATTAATCTAAAATATATGAACTATCTCGGGAAAATATGAATTTTTGACGTCTTGTTGAGGTAAAAGGGAGTGTTGTTGTCTCTCTACTCTCATACTTTGGGATTCTCGACCTAATTTTGTTTTCCCTACACATATACAGTACTGTCTTCCATCCCTCCTTAGATGAGTCCCATTATTTAGTCACTTTAGTGTAAAATACTATGCTTAACTTCCATGGTCCTTTTATTGACTCTTTATTTTTCATATATTTGCTGGTTTAATCAACAATTAGGGTTTTATTTCCATGGATTACAATAAGAATGATAATAATGCAAGTCACTAGTAGAGGTAGTCGATACACGCATACTCACATAGGCTACTCTCTCTCACACACAATATATATATATATATATATATATATGTGTGTGTGTGTGTGTGTGTGTGTGTGTTTTCGTGTGTGCGTATTTGTTTGTATATGTATTTTATTTTATTTATTTTCACTAGGTTCTTTATTCCGGAGACAGTAAATTCGATATAAAAGTATTGATGATTCCATATTTAGAAGATAGAAATTACCATGTGTTTTGTTGCCAAGATTATCATACAAACTAAGTAATCAGTTATCCTGATGAAGAGGTTCTGATTTCGATTTTAAGCATAAAACATGAATTCGACAGGAATATATACTGCAGATATAAATGCAACTTCTATCCCTCTTTGCTGCCGAATGGTTTAGTCCAATGGAAATATTATTTCGATTGAGAGGTATAGGTTCGAATTCTGAGCCGAGTATAAATAGTTATTTCACATGAATTTGATTCTGTGTTGTATGTTTGTTTCAGTGAGCCAAATGCACGCTCGTTTGTTGGTTAAAACAAAGAATAAGAGGTTACAGTTTTCATGGTAGCATCGTCTTCCACATTCAGGTCATGGCTCCTTTTGCAACTTGAATGTAAGACCCAAAACGTTTTTCATAGAATATGTTGCTTTTTGCAATATTTTTTTCTTTTATTTTCATGGCCCACATTGAGTATTGAATGGGTCATATACATTTTATTACTCCTTTTCTGCCTGATATTACATTTTTATGCTTCGCCGGAGACAGCTAGCATGATCTTATTTTTTTTTTTCATGGCTTAGCTTGTTTTTACATGTTGTGTATGAGTATATTTTGATAGTTTACCTTTTTTAAAACTACTTTATATCTCAAAACTTTGATTTGTTTTGCCATGAAAGAATTTGAAGAGTATTTGAATGTTCTTCCATGGAGTGTATTGTATTTGGTAGACATTGGCCAAGTTTACGTCAGTTTCATAAAAGAAATGATGGAGCCAACAAGAAAGAAAATTGAGATATCATAAAAAAAATAAGATAATAAGAATGGTTCTGAAAAAAAAATTAAAGAGAGCAAATTTAATTATAAAAAAATCTCTGAGAAGAAAAATGTTACATTCAAATGAGCGTAATAAAAAGGGAGTAAAACAAGTAATGGTAGAATTAGAATAGAATTGAGAAAGAAACGCGAAACAGTCAAGGAAAATATAACAGTAAAATAGACCCAACAAAGGAGATAAAAAAATAAAATTTGAGAGGAAAGCAAAAAATGTTATGGAGAAACATTAAAAAAAGACGAAGGAATTCTATAGATGAAATAGAATCCGAAATGAAACCGGAGACAAAATAAAATTTAAGGAGACTCAAGTTAGTTATTTTTTTTTTACTAGCAAAACTTCTTTGATGATAAAAAAAAACATTTTAAAGCGAAAAGACTTGCATTTGTTACATACTTTTTACAGCTGTTCTGGATTAATGAGCTAGAAACCAGCACCGTACCTTTCCTTTTATTTCTTTATTTCACGCTTTTGTTTTGTGAGAGAAATTTGGTACATCCCCCACGAAATCACACGCAGAAAGGATGACACAGGCTTGTGTCATAGCATGTATTGTTTGTGTGCCACAGCATCATTTGAGTTCCTGAGCTTGTTATTATTTTATAGTGTTATGATATAAATATGTATATACATATATATATGTATATATATATGTATGTATATATATTTATTTATTTATTCATTCATTTATTTATGTATCTATCAAGCTCAGGGGAGAGGGAGTAGTCATACCCTGGTGAGAAGTGGTGCACTCCGAAACCTCACTCCCATAAATTGCCGAACCAGTGGACTTTAGTTAGGAAAAGGGGAGGGTGGGATGGTTTGAAACTGTGTGTGTGCGTATGCGCATATCGATGTAAATATTTAAACGTTACTTTGGGCGCCTTGGGATGGGTACACTAATTGTGTATATACAGTATATATATATATATATATATATATATATATATATATATATATATATATATATATATGCGCCTGTGTATTTTCTTATGTTAGCATAGTTCAAATTTATTTTATTGTAGAAATTTGTAGTTCCTTTTACTAGTACATGCAGCAGACAATTCAAATTGGAAAAATATTATCCAAGAATGGGTTAGATACTTTGTTAGATTTAACATCATCATCTTCCCGTTCAATTGTAAATACTTTTGATCCCAGTATTGATATGATTAAAACATGACAGTGATTGTTTTGATAACACTAAAATACGATAACTTAAGCGATATTATCTTTTCACAATTATGCTAATCATAGAAAACATAACGAAAAACCCAGCTACTAAGGGGGGCAAGCCAGCCTGAACTTGGTGCCGGTCCCAAGCCCGGGTAAATGGGGAGGGTTGGCGGCAGGAAAAAGGCATCCGGTCATGAAAAATTGGCCAAAACCAATATGACCAGTGGAGATTGTGAGATTAACCGATGATGAAGTGTGGGACAGAGATGGAGAACAACTGGCCAGAAACATCGACTCCACATAAAAGTGGGAAAAGGTGCAGACAAAGACGAAGAAGATAGAAACATAACGAATAATAATTTTAGTGACACAATGCTTTCTAAAAGTACCTCTATCAAATCTTTTTTGAAACGCACAGTATCGTAAATAGAGAGTTGCACTTTAAGGGACCTGATGAAGATTTATGTGGACGAAGAAGAGGAAATGCGGTTGGGGATAGCACCAAAGCTCAGAGAAAAAAAGAAAACAATCTTTAAAGAGAGTACAATTTCCAGTAGGATTTCAGTTCCATTTTGATGATACCCTGAAACCGTAGTAACGGTCAGGGACGGGGGATTGTACCAGCAGTAAAGGTAGGCTCGATTTACACATATAATATATATATATATATATATATATATATATATATATATATATATATATATATATATTTATATATTTATATTTATATAGATAGATAGATAGATATGTATGTGTGCTATATGTGTGTGTATTTGTATATATGTGTATATATATATATATATATATATATATATATATATATATATATATGTTTTAGTATTATTATTATTATTACTATTATTATTATTACAAGTTGAGCTACAACCCTGGTTGGAAAAACAGGATGCTATAAGCCCAAGGGCTCTAACAGGGAAAAATAGCCCAGTGAGGAAAGGAAACTAAGAAGTGAGTAAACAATGAGAGAAATAATGAAAAATCAAAATAGAATATTTTATGAACAGTAACAACATGAAGTTGGATCTTACATATAACACTAAAAACTTCAAAAAAGAAGCGGAAGAGAATAAAGATAAAGTAGCATGCCTGAGTGTACCCTTAAGTAAGAGAACTATAATCCAATACATTGGAAGACCATGGTACAGAGGCTATATCACTACCCAAGACTAGAGAACAATGGTTTGATTTTGGAGTGTCGTCCTCCTAGAAGAGCTGCTTACCAAAGCCAAAGAGTCTCTTCTACCCTTACCAAGAGGAAAGTGACCACTGAACAATTACATTGACTGAAGAAGAATTGTTTGGTAATCTCAGTGTTGCAAGGTGTATGAGGACAGAAGAGAATTGTAAAGAATATATATGAGGATCTGTGAAAAGATGATTGAAATGGGACGGGAGAAAAAAATTTGTTTTATGGTTTTAGGAAAACCAAATTGTCGCTTCAAAGCAATCTTCAGTTTTATGCTTGGAAAAAATAAAGCCATGTAAATTTTGATGAAAAGGGATACATTTTGCAGAAGGCTTTTCGAGTGGGAATCATTATTTTAGTTGACATGTATTCCAGTAGTAATGATCAGAACTGTCATTATCATGGAAAGGAATAAAGGGGGTGGGGGGTGGGGGCATTTTCTATTTACAGTAAAAAGAAAACGGGTCTATATTCTGTAATTGAGGACTTTGATACTACATGATTCTTGATTGACATTTCCTTTTATAAGTTCGGTTCTTGAAACTTTACTGAGCTGGCCAAACGTGCTCATTCGAGCTTGTCACTCAAATTAACTAAAACAAAAACGGGTCATTATTATACGGGCCATTTTTTATCAGAATTAACATTATAATGTTATAATTCAAAGCAGACAGATGGTATACCGTTTTATGATTCAAATAAAGTAACCCGACGTTCCGCGAGTATCAGTTGGAGTCAAGTAGAGAGCTTTTCACAGTTTCAGTGAAATAAAATCTCATTTACATTTCTGTAAATTATATCTTAAGCATAGTTTTCTCATATACGTATACTGCACAACTCTAGTTAATTGCTGGAATCAAATGATACAGTGTGGTTACATAGTTTTAAAATGGAAGATGATTTAACCATATTTTTATTGATTTTATACACATACATACATACATACACACACACACACACACATATATATATATATATATATACAGTATATATATATATATATATATATATATATATATATATATATATATATACATATATATACAGTATATATATATATATATATATATATATATATATATATATATATATATATATATATATATATATATACTTACACGTGTGTGTATGTAGTGTGTATTATTTTGGAATATGTGAACTTAAATTTAAAAGTATTCAAAGATTTGTTTCATGTCCAGATTGGACACAAATGACTAGATGACTCTTGCATTATAAGATCTAAATGTTCTTTTAACACAGGATGTTAAATGTTGCTTTAACACAGGATCTAAATGTTCCTTTAACACATCTCCATTCGATGAATCCTACGTCGCGATTGTCGAAATTACAACGACGATCTGATTGAATTTTTAATTTACAGCCATTTAGAAGCGTTTCGTGTAAATCACTGCAGGAGAGGCGAAGCGAGTATTTGTCTGTATCACACTTCTGTGTAACATGATCATTAATTTGGCTTAATTGTCAGGGGCATCGCTGGCAACGTCCCCTACTTATTTACCTTTTTTTTATTTCCTGCCTCCTCTCCTCTCTTTCTTGATTACTTGTCGCCTGCCTGACAGCACTGGGAAGAGAGAGAGAGAGAGAGAGAGAGAGAGAGAGAGAGAGAGAGAGAGAGAGAGAGAGAGAGAGAGAGAGAGAGAAATAATTTTACATTGTGCTTTTAAGATTGTAAAGTTGAGGTCGTTTATTAATTTAATTGTCGAAATACGAAATATTGAAATAACATGAAATATACCTATGGAGTTATTTGACAATAGTGACATAATTATTGGCCTTTAATTGCCTTTGTATATTGTATTATTTGTATATATCATTATTGCAACCCAATCTGCCAGCGTATTAGGAAAAGCAGAATGCCTTGAGCTATAGAGCATCAGTAGAGAATGAAACCCGATTGAGGAAAGTAAAGAGAGGAAAAGAATAAACTCTGAAAGGAAAATAAAAGATAAAGCAGAATAAGTTAAAGAATAGCAATAGCGGCTCTGAGGAACCAACGTTAAACCCCCGTTGCAAGAGTGGAACCATACGGCCATACACTGGGTTGCAACATTGGAATAGTGAACTTTAACGGAGAAAGAAGCAAAAATTTATGGAATGGAGCACAGAAACTACTGCATTGCAGAGAAAATGCTGGAGTAGCGAGGCTACACCTAGTTAAAAGGAACAGTGCTGTCTTAAAGTGAATCGAATCCAAGATGAACGCTGTTTACAAGTCTAAATTTTCGAGGGAGCGAGTAACGATCACAGTTTAGCCTGCATTAGACAAGAGTAAACTACCCTGAATAACAGGGGTCAAACCCGTTGTAAGAAAGGAACCGTATGAACATGAACCTTGTTACAAAAGTGGAATCGTGAACTTCATCGGGGAGAGAATCTAAGTGATATGGATGCCCATAATGGGATAACAGAAATTACTTCCTTACAGAAAGAATAATGGAATAGTAAGACTACCCCTTGTTATAAGGAACAGTGCCACTATCAAGGTAATTGAAATCAGGATCAACGTAGTTTATAAGTCTAGATTTTCTTAGGGAGCGAGTAACACTCACAGTTTAACCTGCGGTAGACAAGCGTTAACGACCCTGAAGAACTGGGGTCAAACCCATTGCAAGAGTGAAACCGAAAGGACATCGACCCTGTTGGAAAAGTGTTATCGTGAACTTCATTGTAGAAATAATCGAAATGATATGGATAGCCGTGATGGAAGGACAGAAACTTATTCATTACAGAGAGAATGCTACTAGATAGCCTACCCTTTGTCATATGGAAGAGTGCAGCCATAATGAGAATTGAATCCAAGATCAACAGAGTTTACAAGTCTGGTTTTACTGAGGGAGCAAGTAACACCCACAGTTTAATCCACGTTAGACAAGCGTTAACGACCTTAAATAACTGCGGTCAAACTCGGTGCAAAAGCAGAACCAAAACGATCATCTCCCCTGTTAGAACAGTGGAATCGTGAACTACTTCATTACAAAGAGAATGCTAAGTAGAAAGACTGCCCCTTGTCATAGGGAATAGTGTCACTCTAAAAGGAATTAAATTCAAAATCAAAGAAGTTTACAAGTCCAGATTTTCTGAGGGGTCGAGTAACACAGTTTAGCCTGCTTTGGACAAGTGTTAACGATCCTGAAGAACCGGCGTGATACCCGTTGCATTAGTGGAACCGTAAGACATTACATCAATGGAATTGTTAACTTCATCAGAGAAAGAAGTGAAATTGCAGGGATGGCCTGGATGGGAGTGCAGAAACCACTTTAATCCAGAGAGAATACTGAAGCAGTGAGACCACAGCTTCTCACAAGGAACAGTACTATCAAAACAGGAATCTGATCTGAAATCAACGTAGTTTGCAATTATAAATTTTCTGATTGGAGTAAGCTTCACAGTTTATCTTTATCTTCCGTTGATCAAGCCATAAGAGCAGTGAAAACCCGGTGTCAAACCTATTGCAAGAGTGATATAGTAACACTCGCAGTCTGCCTTTACGAAGAAACCTGTATTCATATCCACCCAATCCTCTTTTTGACGAATCACTTTTTTTATATAAAACTTTTGTCACAAACCAAGAGTTTTTCTGGGAAGCCTATAGATCTACCTGGTAAGTCATCAGCAACCAGTGCCTGGCCCTCCCTGGTCCAAGCTTGGTTGGAGAGGGGTCCTGGGCACTGATCATATGTATATATAGTTAGTCTCTAGGGCATTGTCATTCTCTCTTACCTCTGTCATTCATGAATGATCACCAAACATTTAACGTGACCTCTTTTTTCCAATCAGCTACGATCATTATGACACTGACTAATGGAAGATTAAGAAATGGTAGTCGTTCCTACGTTTTCTAGTAACAAAGGCAATTTTTTTTTCTAAAAAAAAAAAAAAATGTTCGTTCTCAATAATCACTTCTACCACAACTGAGAGCATGGGACTGTGGTGGATAACCTCGGATTTACTACACGTCCTAACAATAAGGCAAGAAACTTTGGCTAAGGTAAGGACACAGCGTCCTATTTGGATCCCAGTGGGTGTAATCCCTTAAGTAGGTAAGTTCACTGCTTCATAAGTTAGGTTCAGTGGGGAACCTTAGGTTAGGTCGTATTCATTTGTTTATTTTGCTGTGAATTGTGATTATTTAAGCATGAAAATGCGTCTGGAATTGCAAATGACGGATAATTTGTAATGCAGAGGAAAATGGGAAATTTAGAAAAAAAAATATTTTAAATGGAGTACATGTAAGAATGAGGTTCACCAAGTAGGGTGTCGGAATGCCATGCATACATGTATGGTTTGTGCCGGTGGTATTAGTGTTGATAGTAACCTAAGATTGAATCACTAAAAGTCTCTGAAGTAGGGGAAGCTTGTGATAAGGGTCAGGAGATTCTATGAAGTCCTGTGAAAAATCATTGATATACTTCCAATTAATCTTGAAATTTTCAATTTCAAAGAATCTGAAAGTTTTTATTAATTAATCAATACTTGCCAATTGATTTTAAGTATTTCCAAATGTTTATGTATTTTAAAATTTTCACAGCCATAGCCTTTATATTGAAGCGTAATTACGTCTTTCAATCAATGTAGCTCTGATGGAGAATCGCGTAAAAAAAATTATTCGAAACATGTGTCGGCCCCAGATATTGATTTGAAAAACGTAAATGCAGTTTTCTCTTATCCAGAAGCCTTATTGGAGCTCAGTTTGCTTGCAGAGATGTTGTCTTTGGTTTTAGACACTGAATATATTTTATGATAATTGCATATACACAATAGCACACACAAACACACACACACATATGTATATATATATATATATATATATATATATATATATATATATATATATATATATATATATATATATATATATATATACACCCAGTATATATATTTCGGTCACGCCCGCTCTCCCCATCCCTCTGGTAGGAGATAGAGGGAGTAATCTATCTATCTAAATATTTAGCCTTCTTAATGACGGGTCGCGTACACTAGTGAATATATAATATTCCTTACATTTTTTCATTCAGAGAGAATTAAAGCTAGTTTTAAGTATGAGGTTGCTACCCGATGTCCTTCTCCACCCTGGATGCGGCGCACCAAATTCTACTAACTACTAACTTCATGATATGATGCTAAGCGATAAAAGGGCAAAAAGGGTTTAGAACGATAGACCTATAGAGTTCCAGTTCGGTCAAGAATCGATCTGGAATCATCTGTATTAGATAGGCATGTAGAATACCCCCTATTTAGTTTTAATTTGATTATTGAAATATACGTAGTTACATTGTATTTATACGCATGCTCCCTACAACCTTCAATATTTATGCTGAGAATATTTTATTTTATTTTATTATATCCTTTATCTGAAGGCAAAGGACGTAAATGCAAACTCGATAAATCGATTTTCTCGAAAGTGGAATCTCAGCCTTATTCGAATTCGTAGCGAAGCAGACTCCTGGACACAGTGCTTGCTGGACTCTCTATTGTTATTGGCACCAGTTAAGCTAACAGTGGCTGTTTTCCTTCCTATTAGGTCCGATGTGTTATTGCTGGAGGTCATGATATTTTGGAAACTTGTACTGGTAGTTATGTCTTTTTTCCTTGTTATGTAAATGAGTGCATCCAAGGTGATGAAGTAAAGGATAATAAGAAATAATAGGATTTTTTGACCAACCATCCGTTGATTTAATTCTGACTGATAATGTTTGCAAAGAAATGACAAACGTGGGTGAATTCAGTTTTGTTATTATTACATATTAACAGTCTTTAGCGGTCCTATTGATCAATGCTTTAGTTCACAAGGTTACGTTCAAGAAGCTAATGGTGTTTTGATCCTATGTTCAACTCATAAAATATTATTATTCACTTAGTTGATAAGATATTTACTTATTTTAATATTTATACAAAATATCTCTTGCGGTGATCATTAGCAGTATGTATATGCAGGCTTAAGCACCGAACGGTGAAGAAATAAGATAATTACGAGTAAGATCAAATTAAAAAAGTTGAACTGATTAAGACACACTTCACTACGGCTTTAATAATGTTAAAAATTAGTGTTGTTAGGTAAGATTGCGTATATGTAACAGAAATTCAATGGCAATATCTGGGTAAATGCATTTTGCACCCGGGGAAAATACACTTTGCCAGAAACTATTAATGCATTCGGCCGACGGCTTTGACTTCGAGGTATAATCCGATCATCTGTTGCAATTGGTCCAACAACTAAAGTATTAGCCGTCAGCTCTGATGTTCTCTTGATGTATGACGCGTATGTGATCTCGTCTGTTGCCGGAGGGATTCATAGATCTGGCGTTGCATATTGCCAGGTCTTGCCATCTCGACATTGGGAGGCAGAATTGTTTGCGAAGATTTAATCTTCGATTATTTTGTATTTCGCTCATTCGTTTTTGTATACAGTCTCTCTCTCTCTCTCTCTCTCTCTCTCTCTCTCTCTCTCTCTCTCTCTCTCTCTCTCTCTCTCTCTCTCTCTCTCTCAAATTTCTTTACATGCAAAGTAGCAGATACACTGTAAACGGTTTAAAAAATAAGTTAGACAAAATCATAACATCTCTCTAAGCGTTTAAACTAATACGCAAATGTGGTCTTTACGAATGGATTCAAAAGTGTGAGACATCCAAATTCCTTGTAATACTCTTCTCTCTCTCTCTCTCTCTCTCTCTCTCTCTCTCTCTCTCTCTCTCTCTCTCTCTCTCTCTCTCTCTCATATATATATATATATATATATATATATATATATATATATATATATATATATATATACACACACACCAGTGACACATTCCCTAAGTATTTTTTCCGAAGCAAATGGGACTCCGGTAGGTGTCATTACTTAGGCTCGATTAATTCTCTCTCTCTCTCTCTCTCTCTCTCTCTCTCTCTCTCTCTCTCTCTCTCTCTCTCTCTCTCTCTCTCTCTCTCTCTCTTCCTAGATTTTAACTTCATTTCCCCTGAGATGTTACATGATAACTGAGCCGTAAGTCTTCCTTTGGCCCTGCATGGGAAACTGGGAGGAGGGAGGACCTTACTTTGATGTAGGTGCGATAAAGTTATCTCTCTCTCTCTCTCTCTCTTCTCTCTCTCTCTCTCTCTCTCTCTCTCTCTCTCTCTCTCTCTCTCTCTCTCTCTCTCTCAGAAATGGTTACATTTATTGATATTTTGGGACTGTATTATAGTGTTTTGAGTTCTTGAAAACCTCTTTTGACATTATGATATAAAATAACTGTCGATAACAATAAGCTTCCATACTTTTTATAAAGTACTTAAAATTATGCTGTAAACATTAGCAAATTAACTCATTTCTTCAGAAATTATTAAATGGTATCGGTAGTAAATAAACCAGTTTCAATTAAAAAAAAAGTAATGAAATGTATTGTTAAAGAGTCACTTGATCGACACTGTTCCAATAAAGCAGCCAAATCATATTTAACAAAGCAACGAAATTAAAAGTAAAATTCAAGGAAAATTCATTTATGTGCTTAAATAATGTCATTAAACGTGCATCAGAAAATACCTGTCGCTTGAAGCTTCCATATCAGGTCTGGGACATTTAAATTAGTAGAAACCATATCTGTTAATTGTCTTTGCCATATGAAGCTAGCGCTGTGAAATAGGTTGCAATTACGCGGAAATAAAGGAACTGCTATGTAAGTGGTATACGTTTATTAATACTGTTAATTAAATTTTGTTTATGCACATTTCAGTTATTTATTCAGTACCTCGCTAAGTTTATTTCACTTAGTAATATATATTTTTCCAAATTATTTTTCTACTTTGCTTTTAAACTCGTTCCACTATTTTGGGTTATCTTATGTGACCTTTTTTCAGTAACATATCTGGTTTCTTTTATTATTATTATTAAAACAAGTGATATATATATATATATATATATATATATATATATATATATATATATATATATATATATATATATATATACTTGTATGGACAGAACTTTTATTTCCTGGTTATTTCCTATTATTTTCATTGTTCCATGTCACTTTGAATCTTTGTACTATGTGACACTGGTATGTGTAATCATATTGATTGACATCGATTTTATGTAAAATTGCTTCTGTGTTAAATGTTCTACAAATGAGTATTTTTTTATACATTTACAAGGAAATATAGATAATGGGGCAAATTTATATATATTATATATATATATATATATATATATATATATATATATATAGAATTGATAGTTTCTTTTAGTAAACGTGGTTTCGTAGTTCAACATATTATTATTATTATTATTATTATTATTATTATTATTATTATTATTATTATTATTATCATCATCATTATCATTATTATTAGTATAAGTATTATTATTATTATTTATTATTATTATTATTATTATTATTAATTATTATTTATCATTTATATATTATTATTTATTATTATTTATTATTTATATATATATATATTATTTATCAATTATATATTATCTATTATTATTATTATCATTATTATTATTATTTATTATTTATCAATTATGTATTATTATCTATTATTATTATTATTATTATTATTATTATTATTATTTATTATTATTATTATTGTTATTATTATTACCTCCCACAATAAAGTTGGAGGAAGGTGATATTTCACCCCATTTGTGTGTGTGTGTTTGTGAACAGCTTACTGACCACCATTTTAATCATATAGTAATATAACTTGCAGGGATTCGCTTTTATGTAAAAAGCTGGAAACGATTAAATTTTTAAAGGTGAAGGTCAAGGTCACGGTTAAGCAAAATGTCCACTTCACGTAATCAAGCATGGGTTTGGACATCGTTGTCACAGAGACCTAAAACTTGGTCCATACTTGATTTTATGAAAATTGACGTTAATTGATACATGCTAAGGTCGAAGGTCAAGGTCGAGTCCAAGGTCAAGGTCAAGGTCGAGTCCAAGGTCAAAGTTAAGCAAACTCTCCAATTCCGATCATCAACCATACGGCCATAATTTTAATCGTAAAATAATGAAACTTGTAGGGATTTTAAGCTGTTATGTAAGGAGCTGGAAATGATTTATTGATTCTAGGAAAGGCACGCTGGTTTCGAGAAATAAGCTACCGTGGCGAAGTGCTTTTCAAGTTATTATCATCATCATTATCATCATCATCATCTCTGGATACCGATTATCATAACATACGCCACGGACAGCGTTGGATAAAGGAGAAATGTAGCAGTTATTGTTTTTTCCATAGGAACCCATCGAGATCACTTTAGAGCAAATTTAGTTTTTAGGTCGGCTATCGAATTTCCTTATACAGAAGGGTGCCTTTATAGCGGGATTTTAGCCCCACGATAAAATAGGGAATAAAGAGAATTAGATGAGATATTCTCACTGGATGAAATAGGCAATAACGAGAATTCAATTATATATTCTCATTGGATATTCGGCCGTCCATCGGAGTTTTATATCTTATGGAGTAAAGGGAGATAATATTGTGATTGATTTGGCAGTGGACTGGAAGAAGGGAGATGGTATTAGACTAATTTTTATTTAAATTGTATGCGAAGGAAGAGAGAGATCCATGCTTAAGTAATCATTTAGGCTAAGACGTGTTTGTAAGTCTGTACTAATAAATACACACAAAGATAAACACACACACACATATATATATATATATATGTGTGTGTGTATATATATATATATATATATATATATATATATATATATATGCCGTTCACATTCACCTCATAACAGGATAACACATTCAGGAATTTTAAAAGATAGATATTCGAATTTCAGGTTCGCAAGCGGTTTTGATAAACCTATAAAATAGTGTTTTTTATGCTAGAACGAATTAATAGAAATAACTCTTATGGAGATTATTATTATTATTATTATTATTATTATTATTATTATTATTATTATTATTATTATTATTATTATTGTTGTTGTTGTTTCCTTAGAATGTAATCGGTTCAAGACGGAAAACTTTATCGTTTTGTCTCTATTGGACTATACCCAATGCTTCCAAGTTCCTCTTCTTTTTAGTTTATCTTCTATTTATTTTCACAGTTTTCTAAAGTCAGTAATTAAATTACTTATTACAGTAAACAGAAGAATTGTAAAGTATACATATATCTTGATAGAACCATCTCTATCAATTATTGTCTTAAATTATGTCTGGTAATATTGATTTCATTTTCTTTAAGTGCTAAATCAAACGGTCTGAAATTCCATTGATGTGATTTCCACATTTTTCCTAAACACAATATAAGATGAAATGCGTACAGATAGATACACAACTAATATTTGAAATGGACCTGATAAAAATCGCTGCTATTCAATTACCAAATCCTTTGAACCGTCCCGAAATTTTTATTCAGTTTCGTATAAAAATGATAACGTTGATAGAAAAAGCTGACAGAAGCAAACATCAGAGAGTGTTTTCTATATCGATTGCAACTTTTTACTGGGAACATGCATTGTTGTAGCGCAATACGGTGCTGTTGGCAATGAAGGTTCTCTTACATTTTCACGATAGTTCAATGTTGTTTTAGGTCCAGCACTGAAGCTTTCAAATACACACACACAACTAGGGTTGTAGCTTAGCAAGTAATGTATATATATATATATATATACATATATATATACATATATATATATATATATATATATATATATATATATATACATATATATATATATAACAATAAACAACAACAAATACATCTGTTTTTAGTCCACTGAAAAACAAAAGCTTCTAACATATTCCTTAGTAATGTTTGAAATTTGTCCATTTTCATTACCACGCTGACGAGTGCGGATTGGTGTTGATGGGAGACTTTTGTTTGAACGTTCACAGCAAACCAACCTGGTATGCGTGGCCCTGACTGTTACAGGTTTGCTGATCTAGCACCAAACCCTTTCACCACATAACGTGTGTCCACTCAGAAAGTATATATATATATATATATATATATATATATATATATATATATATATATATATATATATGTATAATTTATTTATTTATCTATATCCGTGGCATTCCCTGTAGGCTTGTTTCCCCTTTGAAGGGAGTTCAGTAGAGTGTATAGAGTTGAGGTTGATGGTCTCACGACTTTTATCCCTGACTAGAAGATACTGGTAATGTGCTCTAAGGACGATTGTCGTAATGTGATAAAATGTTAAAATTTCACTTCCGGATCATTAAAAATATATGGATGAAATATTCTTCTGTTTTCCTTTCGTTCATTGTTAGTATTCCTTACTTTTGACTTTCCGGCTTGTCATTATTTCATTTCATTTATATAATTTCATATATGATGTTACCGTCTCTTCTATTTACATGGGTTGATAAGGAGCTTAGTTTAAAGTTTTGACAGCGAGGTGTGTAAGACCACATTAATTTCTTATATTCTTATTATTCCATTTCTTATTTTCTCGTTTTTTTACACTTAAACATAGTTCATACATCTCCTGATTCCCGATAATATTTGAAACATGTGTAAAAATTAAATTCTTTGATATTCACACTAAAGCCTACCTGACACTTGCGCGCATTTTTGCCACGCACTGGCATCAACACGCACTGGCACGCATTGATGCGTGCCGGCACGCACTGGTGTTTTTCCCGCACTGTTCACGACCAGTTCACTCCAGTTCGCGCATCGTTCACGCGACGTTCACGCGACGGCACGAATTGGCACGCGTAGTTCACAAGAAGTTCACGACACGTTCACGCGAGTTCGCTCATCATTCCGCACCGTTTCCGCATCGTTCAGGCCAGTTCACGCCAGTTCACGAATTGGCCACTCCATATAAAAACGGGGCTTATCCAACCCGAGGACATTCTTGGATTGGCTTCGGAAGAGACAACAATGCTTTCTGTCAGAGACACCATTGCATTGAGGAGAAGAAACGTATCTTTTTCGTTTGTATTTTTTGTTGCCCTTTATTTTTGTTTCAATAAGAAAGCATTTGATTTACATTTAAATAGCAGACATAAAATATGTACA
>NC_090757.1:59273186-59280686 GCF_036898095.1 Palaemon carinicauda | reverse complement strand
ATATATATATATATATACATATATATATATATATATATATATATATGTATACATTGTATATATATATACATTGTATATATATATATATATATGTATATATATATATATATGTATGTGTGTGTGCGTGCATTAGAGTGTTTTTCTGTTTGTGTCTTTATGTATATGTATATATATATATATATATATATATATATATATATATATATATATATATGTATATATATATATATATATATATATATATATATATACACACAGTGTATATATATATATATATATATATATATATATATATATATACTGTATATATATATTTATATATATATATATATATATATATATATATATATACTGTATATATATATATATATATATATATATATATATATATATATATATATATATGTACAAACACTTATATGCATATGAATACACATATATATAATGTATATATATTATGGTATGTTTGTGAAGTATTCTTCATATAAATATATTTATAGATGTATTTCTTAATGAATTCTTTGTTGATAATAAGATTATTCCATGCGTATCATGCTATTTGATGCGGAAAATTCAGAGAACAAAAGAAGAAATAGTTATGTGGGTTCTCAATGGGTTATTAATGGAGGAACTTCCTGGAACCTGCGGCCAAACAGTTCATTGGTCTCTCAGTGGTTTATTATTCACTGACGGGAATAGTTTATGGCGTTCCCTGTGTTCACTTTCACAATTGAAACTCGATTTTGTCGACCAAATGATTTCCAGGGTAATGGAAACCCGATTCCACCAAAGCCATTGACTTCAGTGTTGGTTGTGCTTATGCAGTGAATGAAGCAGCAAAAGTTACAGATGGCTTCAAACTGTTGGAACCTAGATTTATGTCTACTTTAGGCTCTAGAGCCTTTAAATATGCGGCCCCGAGACTATATAATAAGCTCCCACGAAACATTCGAATGATTGAAGATATTAAGGCTTTCAAGAGGAAACTGAAGACTTTCTCATTTCATGAGTCTTTTAACAGTGACGATTTAACAGTAATTAAACAACACGCGATATGAAACGTTAAATACTCTGAACGAACAAGGTAAAACGCCAGTGGAGGTCCTGTAGAGAGTGAGGTTCCCCTGCTGTATGGGACCGAATAAGCAGCCATCAAAGTAAAGTAAAGTAAGTAAAGGGCTGTTTAAAACCGCTGAACTTTATATTTGTGTTCAAAATCTGTCACGTTACTTTTGAACATTTCTTATGAAGAAGTATAATTATTTAATATTCCTGTATTCACATAAAGTGTAGATGTATGATATTTTGCAATATCCTCAGTGTTTTAACGTCGTTGAAAGTGAAGAGCACATTCCTAACGACGTTTCTCCTGTCTGTTTCGACTATCCAAAGGAAACGCTAATCGCCAAATTAAGCAGATACTTGAGTGTGTAAGCAAATTGTGAAAAATATGCATACAAAACCAATTATATACCACTTATGATTAGCCCGCATTATGTGATACTTTCTTTTGCAGTGTATGCTAGAGGCTTAGATAATTTTTAATGTCTATTTGAAATGATCTGAAACTTTGTATGGCGACAGAAGAAGTTTCATTGTCAAACAAATTTAACAATGTGTTTGGGGTTTTCAGTCCAATGCATCATATGCATCAGGTCTCAACCACGTAGGAACTCTAACAGAACTTTCTTCATTATGAAGACTTGTTTTATGGATCTTGAAAAATTGAATATGGAAATGATTTCAAATCTAGGGAGCAGATGGAAACAAAACGCGCAGAGTAACAGTAGATAGAAATGATCTTGGGCAACACAGATCTGTGAGCGGTAAGTCTCATGAGAGAGAGAGAGAGAGAGAGAGAGAGAGAGAGAGAGAGAGTTTTGATGGTGTATATTGTTTTGACTGAGAAACAGGAAGAGTCGTCTGTATTTCCTCTCCTTTCATCTCTTTCTCTACCCACCTTGACTGCTACCCGCAAGAGTCGACTTTTAACTAGGTACCTAATTTGCAGGTGAACTGAAGTATTTTCAATTTAAGGAAATCGCTCATTTGTTTCTCTTTGAATGTTCTGAGACTCGAATGCGTGATCTCTGCCGTGTCGAGAGAGAGAGAGAGAGAGAGAGAGAGAGAGAGAGAGAGAGAGAGATTTTGGGTTTTCTGGCATCTTGACATCAAAGGTTATAAAGCCGATATCAGTTGTTATTGTGATATAAATTATAAAAGGAAATTCAATTTAAAATCATGAGAACAAACCGGTCAGTATAAAAGTTAAATATCTTTCAGAAGACCTACTTTTGAAATAAATTTAAAAATGCTGCCAGTATTGGAGGGCAGATCCTCCAAACAAATTTCTTTGCTGCTGTTGACATAAATTGGAGAGCAAGAAGAGCTTGGACGTAGGGTTAATTCATTAATTTTCTGGAATATTTTTTAAATATCTGTGAGAACTTAACAAATGTTCAACCGCATCTTGCTATCAGAAATGTGTTGTAGGTGGAGATTAAATACTAGTGAGGTTTCTTAATGGTATCTTTGTGATAAGGATGAGATATATGTAAATTCGAAACAAATAATCTTAGAACTATGATTATTTACAATTTGTTCTTCTATTCAGTCCCTAGTTTTATCTCTTATTATCAAGTTCCAAATTAGTACACAACCTACTTTCTCATTGATACGATGATAAACGGTATCGGTTACAACCCTTTGGTTAAAGGACTCTGAGTGACTGAGCGTTTAAGTAAATTTACATCTAGATCAGGCTGGGACAAGAAGTATAACTTGTGAGCCTCTTCATCTAGGATGGAGCTACTCTCGCTTATTGATGGCTGTTTAGTTAAAGAACCTTCCAAATAATGAAAAAGTGTTTTTTTTTATTTTTGCGTGTATTATACGGGCAAAAAGACGATTGCCAAATCACTCAGGAATAAGTTACAACCTTTACACTTGTACTGCTTTATCTGGAATGAAGGGAATACCTTTTTCTGAAATAGTGGAGCTACCTTTATCTGCAACAGAGGGACTAATTTTATTGGAAATAGACGGACTAACTTTATCTGCAATAAAAGGACTACCTTTTCGTGGATTGTGTATGTAAGACTACACCTAAAATGTCTGTTTTATGGTTTGGACGAATGACGTAACATTCGTTCGTCCAGAGGCGACTCATTTGCGAGCTCATTATGTATTGTACAGTAGCAAATGATGTAATTATTTAGGTTTGAGGAGAGGCTGTACAACTACAGAAAGCCTGTTCTATTGATTACTCACGTCCGTGTCATCAGTCGTAGTTAAGGAAGTCGTCGTAGGAGGTTCAGTAATTATCAAGAGTCTCTTTGAAGTCTTTGTACATTTATTTATTTTTCCGTGAGGAGGCAATGTTTTAATTTTCCTATTTTATCTTGCTCAGATTCAAGGAGAAGTTTTAATTAAAATCTCAATTACGTTCTAACGGAGAAACTACCTTATGAGCAGTTTTATTTCATTTTCCTTTAATTTTTTTTTCGTGTGTTTTATTCTGTACCAGTGTATGCGATCCATCAAAAAGGGCAAGTAAATATTTGACAGCTTGATATATAGATAGATATGCGGACGCAGAAATATTCACCCCTTCCCCTTCCCCAACTACAATATGCTAGTTTTGGCAATCTGTCTGAGATCGTAGTTGCCGTTCAGCGTGGCAGGGAAAAAAAAAAAAAAAATATATATATATATATATATATATATATATATATATATATATATATATATATATATATATATATATATATCCATCCATATACCAAAGGCACTTCCCCCCAACTTTGGGGGGTAGCCGACAACAACAAGAAACAAAAAAAAGGGGACCTCTACTCTCTACGTTCCTCCAGCCTAACCAGGGACTCAGCCGAGTTCAGCTGGTACTGCTAGGGTGCCACAGCCCAACCTCCCACATTTCCACCACAGATGAAGCTTCATACTGCTGAGTCCCCTACTGCTGCTACCTCCGCGGTCATCTAAGGCACCGGAGGAAGCAGCAGGGCCTACCGGAACTGCGTCACAATCGCTCGCCATTCATTCCTATTTCTCGCACGCTCTTTTGCCTCTCTCACATCTATCCTCCTATATATATAGTAGAAACTGAAGATTATCCAAACATATGCACAAACAACATCCCATACAGACGAGTAAATGGAAACTTTTTAAGATCAGGAGATATCTAAGAAAAAACATACGACTATTTACATTTGAGTTTGGTGATTTCAATGCTAAAGTATGCCATCAGAAGAGAGGAGACTCAGCTGTAGGTACATTTGTATTAGGCACAAGGAATAACAGAGGAGACAGGCTTGTAGAATTTGCTGAAAGAAACACTTAAAATTATGATCACCTTTTATAAAAAGGAACATCGAACATTGACATGGAGAAACGAAAAGTGAAATAGATTTTATTCTCAGTAAAAAAAAGTCAATCTAGTTAAAGATGTAACATTGTTTGATAAGTTAAAGTCAAGCGATCATGAATCGTGTGAAGCAAAATTTGTTTAGATATAAGGAAAGTGAGAAAAATTAATTTTAAAAGAAAAGAAAATAAACGCTCCTGTAATAAGAGAAAAATTTGATGAGTTTAGTTTAGCAATACAAAGTAGGTACTCCCAGCTACGTGATGAAAAGGAAGCAAGTAAAGAAATGAATAGTAATTTAACAAAATTTCTATTGGAAATAGCACAAGAGGTAGATGAAAGAGTTCCTAAACAAGATGAAGGAAAATTATCAGAAAAGACCAAAAACCTAATGAAGAAAAGATTGGGAATGAGGGTAAAATCCAAGGGAGAGGAAAAAGAATTAGAATTAGCAGAACTATTCCAAAGAATTAACAAACTAAAAACCCAAGATATTCGCACACACAAACAGACAAAAACTGAGGAAACAATGAAGACAGGAAGAAGCATCATATTGATGAAAAGAAGACTTGGAACAGGGTGCTAACAGATGTTTGCTCTAAAGGAAGATAAATGGAAATATCCATAATAGGGACCGAGTGGTAAAAATTGCAGAGGATTTCTATACAATGTTATACAATAGAAATAAACACTTTATCCAGTACCAAACGGCATTACGGAAGATTATGTAAGATTTGAATAGAGAAATCAGAAATGTAGAACTGGAAAGGAATTTGAGTATAACTAAGATGATGTTCAATGAAGATGCAGATAGACAACAAATAGAGTTATGGACGAGCCTTTAGAGATTGTTAATGAATATACGTACTTAGGACAGACGGTGAGTGTTTCCCCAGGACATGAGACCGAAATTAAAAGAAGAATATGTTTGGGATGGAGAGTATTTGTTAAACAAAATGAGACTATGGAATGTAAAATGCCACTTTCTCTAAAAATAAATGTATTTGATCATATGGTGTTACCAGTATTAACTTGTACATCAGAAACTTGGAGCCTTACTAAAGCCTTAGAACATAAGTTAGTTACAACTCCAAGAACAACGGGAAGAATAATGGTGGGAATAACATTAAGCAAGTGAAAAAGAAAAACTTTGATACTAGAGCAAACTAAAGGAGAGGATATTCTAACATGTAATGAGATTAAATGGACTTGGGTAGGGCATTAAATGAGAATGACATATAATAGATGGACATTAGGAATAACGGAATAGGTACCTAGAGATTGTAGAAGAAGAAGGGAAAGGAAGAGAAGACGATGGATTGACAAACTAAGAAAGTTTGTGGGTGTGGACTGACTCAGTAACACCATAAACAGCCGCAAGTGGAAGGACATGTCTGCGGGCCTTGTTCTGCAGTGGACTAGTAATGGCTGGTGATGATGATGATGATAGACACACTTGCTCTCATTTACATATGGGATATTTATATTGCTCCTGAGGTTGCTAATATGGTACATTCTTTTAATTCCCAGAAAATTGTTACCTGCTACGAAAGCTTTCTATGATTCTTTCAAATTCATCCGGCCTATTCATCATTCCCGCGTCTTTGGTAGTTTCCGAATGAGTGGCAAATGTGTAAAACTTTTACTTTTCATTTCCCTTTTTGAAAGGAAGGATAATTTTATGTGGGATTCAGCTTCCAGTTCATTTTAAAAATCTATTATAATTGGATGGATTTTGTGTGGCTTAGCTCCCATAATATGTGTGTGTGTGTGTGTGAGAGAGAGAGAGAGAGAGAGAGAGAGAGAGAGAGAGAGAGAGAGAGAGAGAGAGAGAGAGTTGAGCAGGGTACAGTATTGTGTACGCTACAAGCATTCTTTTGTCAAGAAAATTGAGACTAGGCTAATGTAGAATCCTGCTGATAGTAATCCTGTGACAAACATAATCACATACTTCGTGACAAAGGAGAAAGAATATATATGTATGTGTTTATTATGTATGTGTGTATGTTTCCTCGTAAGTGGGTTTCAAGTATTACCATGTTGATTTTCAGATAGTATTTTGTAATTAGGTTGCTAACCCGATGCCTTTCATACAATCCGAGAGATCTGCATTCTTAGCAAGCACCAGCGACCAATGGCAACCTATAAGTATAAGTCATAGTAAGAGTATAACTTTTACCGTGACACACCACCATATCTCTTCAGAATTGTTTATATTTAGCCTTAGAACATAAGCTAGTTAAAATTCAAAGAGATATGGAAAGAAACTGTAGGAATGATACTAAGAGCCATAAAAAGAGCAACATGGATACGTGAGCAAACTAAAGGAGAAGATATTCTAACAACATGTAAGAATGAGAAATGGACATGAGCAGGACATATAATGAGAATGACAGACTATAGATGAACATTGATAATAACAGAATGGGTCCCAAGATATTGTAAAGGAGGCAGGAAAAGGAAGAAAAAACGATGGATTGACGAAATAAGAAAGTTTGCGGTGTGGACTGCCTCAGAAAGACGATAAGCAGACGCGAGTGCAAGGACATGCCTGAAGGCTTTGTTCTGAAGTGGATTAGTAACGGGAGATGATAATGATAATTTGGCAAGATATAAATTTCACATATAATATCATGCTGCCACACAGCGTAGCCTGCCTTAGTTGCAATAAAGTTGGCGCTGTCTCTCGTCAGATTAATTCTCTGTAACTACCTACCCGATTCTGATATTCATACTGAGGTCTGTGGGAGGCCAGTGGTTTTTCATTGATCATGCCAATACACCTTATAAGGAAGGCAGTGTAGTGCTGTAAGCTCAAGTTTCCTCGCACCTAAAGCAATGCTCTGTAGGCATTGCATAAGGTCTTGTAGCTTATTTTCGATCCTTAGCTGCAGTTGAATTGTAGCCTTCAACTTCCCTGGTTCACACTTCCTCTTAACTTTTATTTCATCCTGCAATTAAAGGGTTTCCCCTTGCTGCTCATGGGTGCCGAATGACTTCCAAGATCCCAATCCAGGCCTTCTGGTCTTGACTCATAAATACAATGCCTAGTCTCCTGGTAGGACCAATTACTTCAGTAGGCTTGCCAAGGTCGATAATCCTAAATAATGTGTTCTATA
>NC_090757.1:59263186-59270686 GCF_036898095.1 Palaemon carinicauda | reverse complement strand
AAGTTTTACTGACCAAATTTTCATTTTGAGACATGTACAGCAATGCGAAGAATATAGAAATCCATTTTTGATGGCATTTGTTGACTGTAAAAAAGCATTTGATAGTGTGCACCGACTAATTTTGTGAAGAATCCTGCGTTATTATGGAATTCCTCTTAGATATGTAAATGTGATCAAGTCTGTTCATGAGCATAGCAAGTGCAAAGTTAGTGTTAGTGGAGTCCTATGAAATGAATTCTAGTGAACAGCGAAATACTCCAAGGGAATTTGTTGTCACACATGTTGTTTATTCTCCTTATGGATTTTGTAATATGTAGACCAGTTGGAGAGGGTGGAGAATGTTTAGACTGGATTGGTTATAGGAAATTGGCTGACCTAGCGTATGATGATGATGCTGTCCGTATTAGCAGAACAAAACTAGTTTTGCAATCTTTGCTTACCAGAATGCATGAAATATCACACAAGGATGGGATCAAGATGAATAGAAGAATGACAGAGATGATGAGAACAGAATATGCAATGAAAGATGAAATATCATTTGAAGGAGAAAGGATAAATGAGGTAGAATTATTTAAGTAATTAGGAACTAAGCTCTCCAATACAGGGTAATTAAAATTGGAGTTTACTGAAATTTGAAAAAAGTAAGTCAGACAATGACTTGGTCGAGTAAAATATGAAAATTTAATCGCCTGAAATTACATATAAAAATCATGTTCTATATCAGTTTAGTGATATTTATGTTATTGTATGGAATCAAGATGAATAGAAGAATGACAGAGATGATGAGAACAGAATATGCAATGAAAGATGAAATATCATTTGAAGGAGAAAGGATAAATGAGGTAGAATTATTTAAGTAATTAGGAACTAAGCTCTCCAATACAGGGTAATTAAAATTGGAGTTTACTGAAATTTGAAAAAAGTAAGTCAGACAATGACTTGGTCGAGTAAAATATGAAAATTTAATCGCCTGAAATTACATATAAAAATCATGTTCTATATCAGTTTAGTGATATTTATGTTATTGTATGGAATCAAGATGAATAGAAGAATGACAGAGATGATGAGAACAGAATATGCAATGAAAGATGAAATATCATTTGAAGGAGAAAGGATAAATGAGGTAGAATTATTTAAGTAATTAGGAACTAAGCTCTCCAATACAGGGTAATTAAAATTGGAGTTTACTGAAATTTGAAAAAAGTAAGTCAGACAATGACTTGGTCGAGTAAAATATGAAAATTTAATCGCCTGAAATTACATATAAAAATCATGTTCTATATCAGTTTAGTGATATTTATGTTATTGTATGGAATCAAGATGAATAGAAGAATGACAGAGATGATGAGAACAGAATATGCAATGAAAGATGAAATATCATTTGAAGGAGAAAGGATAAATGAGGTAGAATTATTTAAGTAATTAGGAACTAAGCTCTCCAATACAGGGTAATTAAAATTGGAGTTTACTGAAATTTGAAAAAAGTAAGTCAGACAATGACTTGGTCGAGTAAAATATGAAAATTTAATCGCCTGAAATTACATATAAAAATCATGTTCTATATCAGTTTAGTGATATTTATGTTATTGTATGGACGTGAGTCGTGGTAGTGCAATGAAACAATCTCCAACAGATTTAGTAGATTTGATAACAAAGCTCTCTGGAGTTAAATGGCAGGACAGGTTTAGAAATGAAACTACTATAAGAGAAATTACTCGAGTGCCATATTTGGATGAGATCATGGTAAGGTGTAGATGAGATGGTTTGGGCATGCTCTACGGTCTCCCCAAGAGAGATTAGTTCATCAAAGGTTGAACTGGGCTCCACAAGGTACTAGAAGAGTTGGAAGACCCAGGCCTACAGGGCTGAGACTGAGAAGCGTGAAGTAGATAATGATGAATGTATAAGTATTGAATTAGAAGCTCAAGATAGAGATGACTTGCGAAATCTAATCGATGCCTTTTGCGTCAGTAGGCGTGTATATATATATATATATATATATATATATATATATATATATATATATATATATATATATATATATATATATATATATATATTTATATATATATCAGTATATATCAAATTTATAGGTTATTATAAATTACATATATACCTGTGTTTTATATATATATATATATATATATATATATATAGGTGTGTGTGTAGAAATCACGAAAGCGGCCACTTGATGAATATATATATATATATATATATATATATATATATATATATATATATATATATATATATATATATATATATATATTATAGCAACGAAAGGAAAAATGAAAAGATTTGATTAGAATTAGTACTTTCGTCCATTAGGGTCATCGACAGACTCAACAATGATTGTTGATGTCCCTGATGGACGAAAGTACTAACTACAATTAAGTCTTTTCATTTTTCCTTTCGTGGCTATAATACATATATATATATATCAGTGTGTGTATATATATATATATATATATATATATATATATATATATATATATATATATATATATATATATATATATGTATATATGTTTGTATAATATGAAAACCACTTCTGTTCAAGTATATAAAAACTATACACAAAAATGTGTTTCCCTTCTGGTCTTCAGCGGTATTGACCATGATGTAGTTTTTAATATTTTTGTTTTGATGGGGCAAGATCATTAATTTTATTACGTCTAGTATATGATTTATTGATTGAGAAAGGCGAGAGTGGTGAGAGATTGTTTGGCCAATGATATATCCATCAGCCTATTTTTGATATTAGTTTTGTGTGATATTTTTCAAAAGGTTCTTACACTATATGGTATAATTATTTCATGACTTTTTCCAGTCAATGGTTGTGTCTTATGAGGTATTGGAGCAATATGATGAGGGATATTTTATTTATATTAAGTGTATAAATTTTGTTTTCATGCGGTAACACTTCTACGAAAGACTAGAGATACAGTATATACAGTATATGGTACCCAATATTTTTTTTCTAGCAAATATTTCGATACATAACATAGGTATTTATTCCCTCAATTTAGTTTTTATTTTATCTTTCCAGGTTTCCTCTTTGTAAACATAAGGATGGCATTTATCGCTATTTTTTTTTTTTTTTTAACATTTTGCCCGTTGTGTTTTAAGCATAAATATGTATATCCTACGTAACTAAAATTGATTGTCTCTTCATAAGGAAAAAATATTGGATATTAAACACCCATTATTTCCAATTTGATTATGACACTTTGACACGAAATGCTATTTCAGATGTTTTCAAATCCATGAAATGAAGTTTGTGGGAAAAATCCTGAGTTTGTGATATCCTTTCCGTGGGTTTCAGACAGCTGGGTAATATGTAACTGTCAAGGGACTTCAGGTACTCATGAAGTATCATCAAGCGAGAAATAACGTGGCTGGCCACTGGGAAGATAAAATGAACCTTTTTTTCCGCCTTATGAGGCCTATTTTAATGTTACTTTATTTTTTCATTTGCGTATATAGTATATATATATATATATATATATATATATATATATATATATATATATAAACAGTATATATATATATATATATATATATATATATATATATATATATATATATATGTATATATATATATGTATATATATATATGTATATATATATATATATATATATACTGTTTATATATATATATATATATATATATATATATATATATATATATACATATATATATGTATTTTTATATATATACACATATACATATATATATATATATATATATATATATATATATATATAAACAGTATATATATATATATATATATATGTATATGTGTATATATATAAATATGCATATATATATATGTATATATATATATATACTAATATACATATATATATGTATATATATATATATATATATATATATATATATATGTGTGTGTGTGTGTGTGTGTGTCTTTTATGTTTGTTTGTACATCTTTATTTCTTAGATTGTGGTGGCTTTGAAGTTCGGTTCTTCATCAAAATCAAGGGATCCCCAGTTCTTGCTCCGTTGGATGTACCATAGATTTCACTTAAAAAATGTGAACCTATTATGCCCTTTAACTACATTGAATGCTATTGGAAATCCAGGTCTAATCTTCCCAACACCCATTTTATGACTAACACCGATTTGTTTATTGTATTTTACTAACTTATTGTTTTTTTATTATTTCCCTTTGATAAACCATTTCAGCAAAATGATTCACACCTTCTGATATTTGCTACCAGAAGATTTGGATATTTATGAACATGCGCCAAAGGTTGTGATATATTATCTTTTTGGGTTTTATTATTTTATATTTATGCTGTTTGTTAAATTTCACACTATAGCTATCAATCAGAACAAGGCATTTATATTATAATTTACTTTCCAGCATTGAAAATTAAAGTTTATAATATTAATTTCCTCATCTGTGTTTTCTGTGAATCATTAGTCAAACAATGACAACGGGACAATTAAATAATGATTTAGAAAATTTTCTTTTCTTCCTCAACCGGCTGACAAACGTTGCGCAAGTAAGTTCTTTTATGAATGTTAATGAGGTTAAGTTAATTAATGTATGCCAGGCAGTAAATCGCTTCTGAGACAATGGAGATTGATGAGTTGGGGTTTCTAATAATATGGAAAATTAAATACACATCTTAGACACACACACGTATATATATATATATATATATATATATATATATATATATATATATATATATATATATATACTATCTGTATATAACAAACAACAGATGCAACCTATTCTTGTCCAGTGCAGAACAAAGGGTCTAGGCAGGTCATAGTCATATGTGAAGTTTGGCCATCTTCATCACCAATCTGGCCACTGTGAATTGGAGTTGTTGGGATATTTGGTCTTCTCGATCATAGCAAACCTACTTATTATGGGTTGTCATGTCACTACACAAATCTTTTCATCACGTTAAGGTATCCCAACTCAGCATATATATATATATATATATATATATATATATATATATATATATATATATATATATATGTATATATATATATATTATATATATATATATATATATATATATATGATTTTTTTTTTTGCCCACACATACACCGAATAGTCTGGCCTATTCTTTATACTTTCGCGTTTCCTCATACACCCGACAACACTGAAATTACCAAACACTTCTTTGATTAAGGGGCTAATTACTGTACTGTAATTGTTCCTCTTGGTAAGGATAAAAGAGACACTTTAGCTGTGGTAAGCAACTCTTATAGGAGAAGGACACTCCAAAATCAAACCATTGTTCTCTAGTGTTGGCTAGTACCATAGCCTGTGTACCATGGTCTACCACTGTCTTGTGTTAGAGTTCTCTTGCTTGAGGGTACACTCGGGCACACTATTCTATCTTATATTTTTTTTCTTCCTCTTGTTTTTTTAAATGAAGTGTTGTGCAGGCTTACTTGAAAGGCCATAGATGGCTGGTGGTTTATCAAGAGGTTGTCTTTTTCTTATCTGATTCTTTTACTTTTCAAAACTATCCTTACTGTCCTCCCTTCAGTTTAAATAGGCTATCTTGGAGGCTATTAAGCCTTGCAGGGTGTATCGGCTCCTCCATGTTGACCAGTTTTTCCGACTTTTTTTCTATAGTATACGGGTTTGATCAATCATTTTATTTATTTTTCTGTACATATTGTTTTTGTTATCATTCTTGTTAATTTGCTTTTTAAGTATGATGTGCCATTTCTATTACCCTTAATTCCTATGCTCTTTGGAGACATTAAGCAAAATCCGGGACCAGTACGTCCTAGATTTCATCAATGTCGTCTACTGTATTGCAATATCCATGGTCTTCATGCAAATATTCAAGACCTTACAGTTGCGTCCAGACAGTATGATATTCTTTTGTGCTGAGAAACTTTGGTTTTTAATATGAGGCACTCATTTGAGCTCCTTATAACTGGTTTTAAAAAGCCAGTAATGTTGAAACGCAATGTCATTCCTAGGCCCAGGAGAATGGCGGTGTACATTAGGACTGAGTACCCTGCTTCTCATAAGTCCTGCAATGGCTGTGGATGTCAGGAGTTCCAGATAATAAAAGTTTGTGGCAGGCATAACAACTTCTATTTGTTTTCGATATTTCGGAATCCTGACATGGATGATTTTATCTTCGACTGTCTTCTTAACATTATGACTAAGATACAAGAAGATGATAAAAAGGCTTTTTTGTCTTTGTTGGGGATTTCAATGCTCGCTATAGGGAATGGTTAAATTCTGTCTCTCTTACCGATCGCCATGGCTTAAGAGCTTTAGACTTTGCCTCTGAATCAGTCTGTGAGGAAATCATAAGTGAAGCTACTCACAGGTCTAGTAGCTGTTTGGACCTCGTATACACTGACTCCCCTGGCGTTATAACAAGTAAGGTTAGTTCTCCAGTTGGAACATCTGATCATGCCTTGATTTCATTAGTAGTAAAGACTGAGCAGCCTATCCCTGATGGATCTTACTCATGTAAGATTTATATGAAATCTCAAGCAGACTGGATTGGGATTTTGCATGATCTTTTGGGCTTAAATTGGTCACAATTGTATAGTAGTGTTGATCCTGTAGACCCTTTGAATGAGAATCTAGTCATCATAATTGAGAGGCGTATCCCTTCCTGTGTACTTAGGTACCGAGTGAAGGACAAACCATGGTTCAATGATGATTGTAGACGTGCTTATATATTTGGAGAAGCAGGAGGCCTATCATCTTTGGAAGGGTAACAGATAAGATTTGACCTGGAATAACTATACCCAGCTTGGAGCTTTTGCTCAGAGAGTTCATGCTCCAACTAAAAAAGAATACAATTTAACCATAAACGAAACCCTTTCTGGTACAACCCAGGAGTATAAGTGGTGGACTACCCTTAAATCTGCAGTCTTTGGTGTAGTTGCAACAGTTCCTCCTTTACTTAAACCAGATGGCTCTGTTACTCACTGTCCAAAGGAAAAGGCAACCCATTTGGCAGATGTGTTTTACATCAAGCAAAGTAATAAGAAACTTGAACTTCCTCATTCCTGTTTTCTGAGGCTAAACTAACTAGTTTAACCTTTCGTTATCATGAAATTAAAGCGCTCTTGATGGACCTCTCTGCCTATGGAGGTGTAGACCCAGACTGAATATTTATTAGCTCCAAAGTTATCTGTTATTTTGCGCAAGTTAGCAAAAAGAGGAGCTTTTAGCACTTTTTGGAGAATTGGTAATGCTACTCCACTTTGTAAATGTGTTTGTGGTAGTTCAGTCCAACCGATTACCACCCAATTTCCATAAACCCCATATTATCTTAATAGGTTTGCTGAAGGTAATCATTTGTTCCCTAGTTTGCAATTTGGTTTTCTTGAAGGCCTTGGAGCATGTGATGCCCTTCTTACAATCTCCAATGCTGTACAGAAATTCCTTGATTGTGGTCAGGAAGTTCGTATGATTGGCCTTGATTTTAGTGCTGCCTATGACAGTGTTAATCATGAGGCCCTTGTTT
>NC_090757.1:59250686-59255686 GCF_036898095.1 Palaemon carinicauda | reverse complement strand
TGGTTACTTTGTTAAGAAGTGTAGTTTAGGACTCTTTGTAGGGCAATAACCAATAATATACTATGTTCAATCTTTCTATTGTTTCAATATCAATAAGAGCAAATTATTGGCAAATTCGGTGAGGAATTCCTTACTGTCCTCCCTTCAGTTGAATCGACTATCCTGGAGGGTATTTAGCCTAAAATAGTGTATCGGCCCCGCCATGTTGACAAGTTTTTCTGACTTTTTTTCTATAGTCTATCGGTTTGATCAATCACTTTTTTATGTTTCCTTAAAACAGATTGTTTTTGTTTTCATTCTTGTCAATTTAGTTGTTAAGTATGATGTATCTTTTTTATTACCATTAATTCTTTTGCTGTCTGGAGACTGAGCGGAATCTGGGACCAGTACGTCCTAGATTTCGTCAATGTCATGTACTGTATTGCAATATTCGAGGTCTTCATGCAAATATTCAAGACCTTACAGTTGCGCCTAGACAATATATACTGGCCTAGTCTCTGACAATCCAATTTTGTGACTAAATGTTAGCCAGCGGGCAGCCAAAGCATTATCAATTGATAAGATGGAGACTGTCATTTGATCCTAATTTTTTTTTGACAGAAATGCTTTTAGATGTTTGCCCAACATGAAACAAGTTACGTTCTGACCACTGAATATTATATATCACATTATTGTCATCTCCACATCTTATTCATTATGTTTATGAAAGTTCAACTATTTTTGAACACTACCTAAATATATGGTTTTTACAAAAGGGGTATAACCTATGAAAACCTAGTTTCTCTTTTATATACCCAAATTCATGAGATTTTTTTTCAAGATTCCTTATTCCAATAACCTTCTGATAAATATATCCTGTTTGTTTCATTTTCGGTGGCTAATCCCAGAATCATCCTTTTAAATATCAAACATTGCTCACTCCTATTCATATGAAAATCCCAGAGTTCACTAATCTATACCTATCAGATCTTTGCTGTTCTGATGACCTTCAGGATAAGGAGTGATATATATATATATATATATATATATATATATATATATATATATATATATATATATATATGTATATATGTATGTATATATATATATATATATATATATATATATATATATATATATATATATATATGTATATATGTATGTATATATATATTTATATATATATATATATATATATATATATATATATATATATATAATCATTGTTTTCATATATTGACCTTTTATGCAATTATGTAATTAAATCGATGGAACTTCATATGTTCAAACTTGAAGGGAATGTTTTTATGTTGAACACGCTGACATAAGTCTCTTTTTATAGTTTATATATGAAAGATCTATTTTAATGCTGTTACTATTACTAAAATATTTTATATTTATTATTAATTAATTCGCTTGTGTTTTTTTTTTATTTCCATATTTGTTTTCCTCACTGGCCTAATTTCTCCTGCTGGTCCCCTTGGGCTTATAGCATCATGTTTTTCCAACTAGGGTTGCAGCTTGGATTAATAATAATAATAATAATAATAATAATAATAATAATAACAACAACCAGAGAACATTAGAATTTCTAAAGTAATACTTAGAAAGAACTCCTCACAGAATCTGCCAATAATTTACTCTAAATGATATTGAAACAGTAGAAAGATTGAAAACAGTATATTATTGGTTATAGGCCTACAAGGGACCAAAACTACATTTCTTAACAAAGTAAGCAACCTTTTACTATCTAGATTGTCTTTGAAGGCAATATATATATACATATATATATATATATATATATATATATATATATATATATATCGATATATATATATGTATATATATTTATTTATTTATCTATATACATACATACATACATACACACACACACACACACACACACATATATATATATATATATATATATATATATATATATATATATATATATATATATATATATATATATATATATATATATATATATATATATATATTTATATAGGCCATTTATTGGTGAAAATTGCAAAAAAAAATGTGATTGATTGCAATAATTACAGAGGCATGATGCTTACGTTACTTGTGATGAAAATATATATTATGCTCTTTCTGGAAAGCCTACAGAAAAAGATTGATGAAAAGCTGAGAGATGAACAAGCAAGTTGTACTGACTAAATTTACATTTTATCACATATTGTACAGCAATGCCTACAATGTAGAAAACCACTTCTGATGACATTTGTGAACTATAAAAAAATATTTAATAGTGTGCACCAGGCAACTTTATGGAGAGTCCTGCGTTAATTTGATGTTCATCTTAAATGTGTAAATTTTATGAAATCTGTTCGTGAGCATAGTAAGTGATAAGTTAATGTTAGCGGAGCCTTATCAAATGCATTTCCAGTGAACAGCGGAGTACTTCAAGGAAATGTGTTGTCACCTATGCTATTTATCCTCCTCATGGATTTTGTAATGCATAGAACAGTTGTAGATGGTGGAGAAGGATTGGACTGGATTGGCAATAGGAAATTAGCTGACCTTAGAGTATGCTGATGACGCTGTCCTTATTAGCAGAACACAACAGGACCTGCAAAGTTTGCTTACCAGAATGCATGAAATATCACAGGAGGTTGGGCTCAAGATAAGAAGGACAGATGATGAGAATGGAATATGTAATGGAAGATGAAATATTAGAAGGAAACAGGATTAATGAATGAGAATCATTTATATATTTATTAACTATGGTCTCTAATATAGTGTCTTTAGAATTTGAGTTTAATGAAAGAATGAAAAAAAAAAACACATCAGACAACGGCTAGGTTAAATAAAATTTGGAAGTCAAATTACATGAAATCACACAAAACGTAGGCTATATATCAGTTAAGTGAGATCTGTGTTACAGTATGGACATGAGTCGTGGTATGACAATGAAATAATATCCAACAGATTTTGTAGATTTGAGAACAAAACCCTCAGATGAATATTGGGAGTAAATTAGCAGGACAGGATTAGAAATGAAACTATAAGAGAGATTGCTCGAGTGCCATTTGTGGATAAGATCATGGTAAGTGGTAGATGGAGATAGTTTGGTCATGCACTTCGCACTCCCCAAAAGAGATTAGTTCACCGAACATTTAACTAGTCTCCACAAGGCACTAGAAGAGTTGGAAGACCCAGGCCTACATGGCTGAGGACTATGAAGCATGAAGTAGATGACGAATGGAGAAGTATTGACTTGAAAGCTAAAGATAGAGACGACTGGCGATATCTAACAGAGGCCCTTTGCGTCAATAGGGGTAAGAGGAGATAATGATATGTCATCATCATCATCTCCTCCTAGATTTCGCCAGTCGTCTGTATCTTGAGCTTTTAATTCAAAACGTATTCATTCACCATCTCCTACTTTGCGCTTCGTAGTCCTCAGCCATGTAGGCCTGGGCCTTCCAACTCTTCTTGTGCCTTTTGGAGCCCAACTGAACGTTTGGTGAACTAATCTTTATTGGGGAGTGCGAAAAGCATGCCCACACCTTCTCCATCTACCCCTCATCATGATCTTATCCACATATGGCACTCGAGAAATCTCTCTTATAGTTTCATTTCCAATCGTGTCATGCCATTTTACTCCCAATATCCTTCTTAGGGCTTTGTTCTCAAAACTAGTAATTCTATTGTAGATTGTTTCATTGTCATGCCATGACTCATGTCCATACAGTAACACCGATCTCACTAAACTGATACAATACATAGTCTGATTTTTATATGTAATTTCAGGCAATTTGATTTCTATATTTTACCTAGTCATTGCCTGATTTGCTTTTTTCAATCGTTCAATAAAATCTAATTCTAAAGACCCCCTTTATTGGAGATCATAGTTCCTAAATACTTAAATGATTCTACCTCAATCCTTTCTCCTTCCCATGATATTTCATCTTCCATTGCATATTCCGTCTTTCTTCTATTTATCTTCAGCCCAACCTCCTGTGATATTTCATGCATTCTGGTAAGCAAGCATTACAAATCCTGTGGTGTTCTGCTAACAAGGACAGCATCATCAGCCTACTCTAGGTCTGCTAAATTGTTATCACCAATCCAGTCCAATCCTTCTCCACCATCTCCAACTGTTCTACGCATTACAAAATCCATGAGGAGGATAAACAAAATAGGTGACAACACATTCTCTTGGAGTATTCCGCTGTTCACTGGAAATTCATTTGATAAAGACTCCATTAACATCAACTTGCTATGCCCATGAATAGACTTGATCAAATTTATATACTTAAAAGGAATTCCATAACAACGCAGGAATCTCCACAAAATTGGCCGGTGCACACTATCAAAGGCTTTTTCGTATTCCACAAATACGCATTTCTGTACATGTCTCAAAATGAAAATTTGGTTAGTGCAACTTCTACCTTATCTCAATTCTGCTTGTTCATCTATCAGCTTTCCATCAATCTTTCTCTCCAGTCTCTTTAGAATAAGCATACTATATATTTTCAAAGCAATTGACATGGGTGTTGTGCCTCTGTAATTATTGCAATCGGTCAGGTCTCCCTTTTTAGCCATTTTCACCAATACTCATAGCTCCCATTCATCAGGTTTTGTCTCTTCATGCTACATTCTACAAAATAATCCTGTAAGTAGTATGTGAGTCGTTTAATTTTCGGCCAGTATCATCTTGGCAGTTATTCCATCGTATCCAGGGGCTTTCCATCTCTTTAGTTTTCTCAGGATAACTTCGACTATATATATATATATATATATATATATATATATATATACATATATATATATATATATATATATATATATATATATATATATATATATATATATATATACAGATACATATATATATGTATGTGCGTGTATGTAATTTATATATTCATATATAAACACCAATGACATTTGATATCGAATTTTACCTTTGGGAATGTATATCCATTAAAAATTAATTTATGATTAAAGCTTCTGGCTGGGCAGAAATTCGAACCTATACCTCTTAGCTGTTCTTAGGC
>NC_090757.1:59140686-59248186 GCF_036898095.1 Palaemon carinicauda | reverse complement strand
TCAGCCATGTTGTTAGTTATGTCTAGGGTTTGGCCATTTTCATCACCACGCTAGCCACGGCATTGATGATGTGGGAGACTAGTCTGATCACTTATAGCTAACCAGCCTAGTGTGGGTGGCCCTGACCAGAACATCAATACTGATCATGATAACACACAAACACTTTCACCACGTTAAGGCAACCCCACTCAAAAAGTCCTTATATATATATATATATATATATATATATATATATATATATATATATATATATATATATATATATATATATATATATATATATATATATATATATATATATATATATATATATATATATATATATAGCTAACCAACCTAGTATTGGTGGCCCTGATTAGTACAGCAATACTGATCATGGCAACACAAACCTTTTCACCACGTTAAGGCATCCCTACTCAGAAACGGCATATATATATATATATATATATATATATATATATATATATATATATATATATATATATATATATATACATATATGTGTGTAAGTATATATATACATATATATGCATACATATATTTACATATGTTTATACATACATACATGCATATATATATATATATATATATATATATATATATATATATATATATATATATATGTGTGTGTGTGTGTGTGTGTGTGTGTGTAGCTGAATACCAATAGCCATCAATAGTGCAGCTATTCTACTTTTAATATCTTAACTATTGCTTTGTAAAATTAACGTTCAGCCTTATAAATAAAACAGAGATGCCTTGGAAGGCTTAGCAATAACAGCCCCATCTGGTTTGTGCTGGAAGAGATAAGTTTTTCCATCGTCCTTGTGGGATTGTAAATCATTGCACAGGTGGCTTCTCCTGTGGATTGGAAGTTAAAATGTAATTTTGTCGTTTGGTTACACTGTTCGATTGTGTTTACGTGCTTTTGTTTTGGTACTGCTTTGCTTATGTGTATACACACACACGCACGCACACACACACACACACACACACACACACACACACACACACACACATATATATATATATATATATATATATATATATATATATATATATATATATATATATATATATATATATATAAGCTTACGTTTTATAATGGTAAATATTCGTGGCCACTGATTCATACGTCTTTAATTATTTAGTGTCCTTCGATTACTTATTCATATGCAGACATTAAGATATTTTATATTGACCTTTTTTTATCCAGTTTTAACCCCCCTTCATTTGCTAGGATTTACATCCCTTCCATTTCTGTTCATTTCATTAACGTTTTCTTAACCTATCAGGGTCTGAGTTCTTAGTTTTGATATCCTCTTTATATCTCACAATTATTTTAGTTTGTTTTATTTTAGTGATTGACAACTTTTAGTCTTGCGGTTTTCGATCATCTGAAAGAAGATCTTTGGTAATTTATCACACCTTGGTAGTGTACACGATCCGTGAAAATGATGGCTAAAATAGATATGCACACACACTATCACCGAGGCTTGACTATTCCATCTCCCCCCTACCCGAGTTATAAGTCCGGTAATGCCATTGAGTGTTAAAGGATATAATTTGTAATATATATATATATATATATATATATATATATATATATATATATATATATATATATATATGTGTGTGTGTGGGTGTGTATGTATGTATGTATGTATGTATACACATAGGTATATATATATATATATATATATATATATACTGTATATGTGTATATATATACATATATAAGTATGTATTTATGTGTGTATATTCCTTTTAATGTTTTCTTTACATCTCTTAATGTTAACGTTTTCCTTAAAATTAATGAAAAGAGGCAAAGCAGCAGGAGAAGATGGCCTAACAATTGATTTAGTTAAAGATGGAGGAGAGTTCAAAGTAATAATTCTCACTGAACTACACCAAATGCATGCAAGAATGCTCTGTGCTTACAAATTGAAGAAACAGTATATCATACCAATTCACATAAAGGGAAATACAAAAGTCCTGAAAAATTACTGCCCATTAAGTTTACTCTCCGCAATAATTCAAATATTTACAAAAACAAACATATTATGCCGAATAGAAAGACAGCCAGGAGAGCAGGTAGGCTTTAGAAGTGCTTATTCAACAACTGACCATATTCATGTAAGTAACCAGCTAATGGAAAAGTCAAGAAAGCATTTATAGACTATGAGAACGCTTTTGATTCTGTCAAACTTCAGGAGTAATGAAAGCCCTTCAAAAAAAAAAAGGAATATAAGGATTGTATGCTAGAACACGGAAAGATATCTATAGAGGAAGTACAGCAATCGTAAAACTACATAAAGATAGTGAGAAAGTTCTGACGGAGAAAGGAGTTATACAGGGAAATTCCATCTTTACGAAATTATTCACAGCATGCCTAGGGGAAGTTTTTAAGAATTTAGATTCTGCAAATATAAGAAATTTGAACGTAATTTGTACTTTTCCTGACTGTGGCAGAAATGTTTAGTGAGCCAACACAACTGTAGGACCGACATTCTTTTTGTGATCAAGAGGTTTGGACTGCACAGAAGTCCTCTCTCGTAACTTTTGTGGTTCGTCTAGCAACCCCTAGTCCTCTGGATTATCGAGAACTTTGGGAGGGTTTTGCAATTAACTAAGCTCGAAGGACCATTGGGGGATGGTTAACGTGATTATAGCTAGTAATTATATCTCAGAATCTTCTATGGAGGAATAGTTATTTTCAGGTTTTTTAGTTTATGGTATATAACAATAACACGTTCCCTTAGTTTCAACTTCTCTTTTTATTTAAAAAAAAAAATTAAAACTTTGATGAGAGGAAAAAAAAATAAAATTTTGACGACAGGAACAAGAAACACAAAGAGAACACCGGTTAAATCTGTATCAGTTAGGAGGGAGTAGTTCGATTGTTTTGGGGGCTTAGTCTGAACGAGGGCTTGTAGGTTGAACCCTGACCTCAGTCAGGAGAGACAACTCCAACAAAGAGGAAATATCAACGTCTTTCATTCTAAAGACAAGGCTCAAGGCTGTGCGGTAGCCTTTCGCCGCCGAGACTAATAGAAGCTCTTCCTCCTGAAGGTATACAAGGAACTCCCCAATTGCTGGGAAAGTGGCATCGAGGGGAGAAATACCCCTTCCACGACACCAACCACAGAAGACAGTCCACTTGCCCCGGTAGACTGACGCCAAAGATCTTTGCAAGTGTCCAGACATCCTCTTCGCAACTTGTGAAAAGCCTCTCTGAGAGAGGAGGTGTAGGATAGTCTCTAAGCTGGAAGTCATAGCGAAGCTACAGCTTTATGAAAGATGTTCACGTGTGGCTATTTGAGTAGATCGTGTCGTAGAAGGAGTTCTCTTGGGATATCTGTCAGGAGTGGCAAAAGGTCCTGGAGCCATTCTGCATGATGCCATAGTGGAGCTATGATTGTCATTAAGAGGATCCTGGATGCTATGGTCTTGTTGAGTATCCTTCTCATCAGAAAGATCTGGGGAAAGGCGTAAACTTCTTTGTTTTCCCACCGTTATTGGAATGGATCTTGCCAGAGAGCCTGAGGATCCGGACTGGGGAGCATTAAAGAGGGAGTCTGTAGTTCAGGGACGTCGCAAGCATATTCACAGTCGGGGGAACCCCACAAAGTCAGGACTCTGGTGGCTACAAGATGATTCAAAGACCATTCAGAGCCCACTATCTGAGCTGCTCTACTCAGATTGTTTGTGAGCACATTTCATTTGCTTGGGATGAAGCGGGGCAGATAGAGACACTGAGTTCTCTTCTGTCCGTCATGGCATCTCCACTGCTAGATGACATAGGGGCTGTGAAAAGGTATCGCCTTGCTTGTATACTTAAGCCACTACCGCGGTGTTGTCGTTCATCATTACCACAGAGTGACATGCCAGGACCTGCTGGAACTGTTGTAGGGCAAATTTATATGGTAGTACCTTTTGGGCTCTGACCAGAGCCTGGAGGCTGTGTGTTCCAGCATGTGCGCCCCCCCCCCCCCCTTCTTTTGATGCATCTGAATAGAGCTTCAATTCGGGCGAGGTACGAGAAGGTCGATCCATCTGCGCAGGTTCTTTTCTGCCACTTAGCACATCAGTTCCGCCTGCTGATCGGGTCCCATGGGAAGCAACATATCTGGAGACTTGCTGTGTTGATTCCTCCTGGATTTCAGCCACCACTGAAGAGATTGAATCCTGAAGCAGCCATTGAGCACGAGGAGGCCAGGGATGATAGGTGACTTAGGAGATGCAACCATCACTGGACTGGAAGTTCTTCTCGTATAAGGAATAGATTTGCCACTTTCCTCAGCCTCGGTACCCTGTCATAGATCAGCCAATCGTTGAGGTATCTCAGTATGCGGATGCTAATCCTGTGAGTCCAGGATGACACTAGGGCGAACACTCTCGTGAAGACCTGAAGGGCTGTGGAACGACCGAAGAACACCACCTTGAACTGGCATTGCTTGTTGTTGTGTATGATCCTTAGATACTTCCTTGAAAACGGATGACCTGGGATCTGGAAGTATGCGTCCCTAAGATATAGTGTGCACATGACGTCCTTTGGTCGACTAAAGAGACCTGGGGACCCATCAAGGACCTCCTGGAGAGCGCCATTCTCCAACGTGGTCTGGACTTCAAATAAATGCAACACCCTTAGTGAAGGCATTGAAGGCATTCCCCCCCTGGTAGGCCAGTGGGAGGATCATCCTTCCTAGCCAGAGTGGCCTCTGCCCCAACCCATTGCTCCCTCTTCCTCCACAGTTTTACTTGGAGGCCTTCTGATCTCGGGCAGGAAAGGGTTTCTTTGACACCTTTCTTGAGGATCCTGCTGTCCTACCTGTCCGCGATGTAGTGGGCTGCGGCTGCTTCTGGTGAGGAGGAGCTGTATCATAGGACCGAGATACCATGGCTCTTGGGAGAAGGGAGTCCTAATTGGACTTCCTCCCGCACTCAGCTGCCCACTCGACTTCCTGAGCCTAGTCACCTCTGCCTAGGGAAATTGCTAATGGAACCTCTCAATTCTCGATTCCCTTTGTTTGATTATGACGTTCACCCTCGATTCCCTTTGTTTGACTATGATGTTCACCCACTGGTTGACCACCCGGTGGGCGAGTAACTCAATGGTCCGGGTACCCAATAAAAGGAACGTTTCCATTGACTTCCTCAGAGAATCCTTAGACCATTCTTCGGTTCTGATAAGGTGTCCCACGGATCCTAACCACAGGTCCAGCCACGAAGTAGCCTGCATGGTGTACTTTGCGACCTTCACCATGTTTATGTTCTCGGATGTAGAGAAGGTGACTAAAAGGTCAGAAAGTCTCTCAAAAGATACCCATATTGATAGGGTCTAGAGGCAAGGCCGAAATGCGCTCGTCCGAGACCTCGTAATATTTCCTTTGCTGAACGAAGGGTGGCAAAAGGAGATTAGAAGACGAGGTGGTACCCTTGACGAGGTTGAATAGCAATCCCTAGTGCGGCGAGGGGTATAGTCGTTAACAGCATGCCAGCTATGATGTGACAAGGTGACGCGCCAGACTTGTCAACAGCGAAGGTCCTTCACAAGGTATTTACGCTCCGATGGACTGGAGAACTTCCGAGGAGAGGCGGGGCAATATCTGGAAGGTCTTTGCAGTGGAGAAGGAGTAGGAACGTGCCTTGGACTTTGCTCACCCCCGCAGGCAGAGCTGACTTGGAAGGGGGAAGAGCGCAGTCTTTGGCAGTGGCAGCAGCTGCAGGCAACGGCGAATAATGAACATCGCCGGTGACAGAACCATGGGCATGGACCACAGCACTCCTTGGCGTAGGGAATTCTGCCTCTGAACAGACTGGCATCTATTTTCTCTTGGCACCTAACTGCCAAAGCTTCATCGAACGCCAAACCTGCAAAAATTCAAAATAGGAGAAGGCTACCCCCGAGGGAAGGAGCGGTACAGCTTCTCTAGGGGAAGCAGCACTGTCCCTTGAACCCTGGGGTTGACCTGGTGTTAACTGGTCAACACTCCTGTTGGACCGTTCCCCAGAAGAGATGATTGAGCAGGAGTTTCGGGAAGAGATCGTTTGAGAAGGAGTTTCAGGGAGAGATCAGGTGGTCAAGGAAGAATTCCAAGGTTTTTTCAACCTCGAGGAAGACCCAAAGGGTGAAGAATCATTCTTAGACTTCTTCTTGTGCCACTTACCAAATCTCTCTTACTGAGAGGAAGACCACTTCCAGAATTTCTTGCAGGTAGTAAGTATCCTGCATACAGTGCCATCTTCGGCAGGCCAGTCATTACGAATAGGGGTCAGTCTCAGCAGAGGACATGAAAGACCTGCAGTAGTGCCCTTTATGTCCCGGACAGATCCTCATGAAAGACAACAAGAATAAACAATCACACCTGAGAAAAGAAAAAAAGAAAAGCATTAGTCAAATGACAGTCAAATGCATTGGAAGGCAGAGATCGACAACGTTCGTTCTTATCTGAGCCAAAAGCAAAAGTGAGGAGACAACACTGGTGTGCGTGTATGTGTGTGAACGGGGTAGCTGGCTACCTCCCCTATCCCCACTAACTAGCAGTTGGGGTAGTTACACCTAAAATCTTATGGCAAGTCTTCCAGCTTCTCCAAAAGTATATCCCTATGAATAGCAAAAGGGTATGTATTTAGGGTCAGATCAGGTGGAATTATTATTAATGTAGAATACCTCAACAACTTAGGATTTGCTGATGAAATAGTTGTGTTTACTGAATCATGACAGGAATTACAAAAGATGATAAGATTTGAAGAGAAAGAGAAAGCAGAAATGTAGGACTGATAATGAATGTGAGTAAAACTAAGATAATAGTCAATGAAAATGCAAAGAGAAAACAAATAGAGTTATGGACAAACATCAAGAAATTGTTAATGAATAGACGTACTTAGAACAGACAGTAAGTGTTTCCCTAGGACATGAGAACGAAAATTAAAAGAAGAATGAGCATGGGATGGAGAGCATTTGTTAAAGAAAATGAAATTATGGAACGTTAAATGCCGCTTTCTTTATAAAGAAAATTATTTAATCTAATGGTCCTACCAGTATTAGCTTATATATCAGAAACTTGGAGCCCTACTAAAGCCTTAGAACATAGCTAGTTAAAACTCAAAGAACAATGGAAAGAATAATGATGTGAATAACACTAAGAGCCAGGAAAGGACATGGATACTAGAGCAAATAAAAGTAGATGATATTCTATCATTTTAAAAAAAGAAATTGTCATGGGCAGGACATATAATGAGAAGGACAGATAATACATGGACATTAAGAATAACAGAATATGTCCCTTGAGATTGTAAAAGATGCTACTGGAAGGACATTTCTGAGGCCTTTGTTTTGCAGTGGACTAGTAACGGCTGATGATATATATATATATATATATATATATATATATATATATATACATATATATATATATATATATATATTTATATATATATATATATATATATATATATATATATATATATATATATATATATATATATATATATTTTCCAACACGGAGTACTTACCTCGAACTACTTTCTTTGGAGGATCTGGGATCTCCTTAATCACCAACCAAGAATTTTGCGTAGTTCCCCCTCTCTCCAGTACCTTGTAGGGGCGCTCCGGGGCGGAAGGATACTCGCCCTGGATCGACCCCGGGTCAGCACGCGAGGCCGCGCTTGTTAGCTCGTCAGTAAGCGTTTGATCGCGGCGTAGACTACATCTCTCTGCTCTCTCTTTTATCCCGTCCGATCACCCTGTGTACCACGTGTTCTTTTGTGTTCTCCATCCCTTGGCCCACGTGTTCCTTTCCCTTGTGTTCCATGTGTTCCCGTTGTGTTCCCCACCTTTCCCTTGTGTTCTTGTGTCGTTTGCGTGTTCGCTTTCACCATGGAATCACAGCGTCGCTGTCCCGGGCCCCAAGCTGGTAAAACTTGCGGAGCATGGTTCTCGAGGCCCGAGGTCGACCCGCACACCTTGTGCTCCTCGTGTCGAGGGAATAGGTGTTCCCCGACCTCCACTTATCCTGAGTGCGAGTCTTGGCCGGAGCTGCAATGGACTTTGTTCGCCAGGAAGAAAAAGAAGGCAACCAAGAGATCTCCAAAGAAGTCGGGAACTGTTTTGCCGCTTACGTCGCCCTCAGCCCAATCAGAGAGGGGTTCTGCTTCGTCTTCCCTTACCAAAGTAGGGGACGAGGTAAGTTCGTTTCGGGAAATGGCCCATTGCCGTTCCCCATGAGTCTAATGTCAGGGAATCTGTGGATAAGGGGCCTTCGCAGACGAGTGGGGCGTCTGCTAGTTTGGCGAAAGTGTGTGTAGTGGACGACGACCTGGTCCCCGCAGGACCCGTCTTAGATGAAGACCTGGTGTGGGGGAAGCCCGAATCAGTGCCTAACCCCACGCTCGAACAGTGTTTTTCAGGTTCAGCGGGATCTGGGGGTGGTCGGAACAAAGAAAGACGACTCACGTGCTTGTCGGACCGCGACTCCATCGTGTGGACAGCACCTAGGACTCCCTTCAGGTCCCCCATGAGGATGGAGGGGGAATTCGACGGGTGGTTCGCCTCTCGACCCGCCATCTGCTCACCCCTGGCACTAGCAACGACGCTTCCGCCTTACTTCGTGGAGCCCTTGTCCCCGAGTTCCAGACCAAGGACCCCAAGGAAACTTGTCATCGAAACGGACGACTTAGCAACCTCGTATTCCTCCGATGACTACTCTTCCTACAGTTCCTACTCGTCAGACAGTGCCAGTGAACAGGACTCCAGGAGGAAGAGAAAGCGTTCAAGGAGAAGGAGACCAAACTCCCACGTCAGCCCGACCAGGAAGAGGTTGAGGTCTTCGAGGAGGAAGTCTTCTTCGAGGAAAAGGTACATCACCTTAGTCTGACACCGTAGGAAGACGAGCAAGAAGGTTGCCGCTCCAGTGCCTGCCTCGGTGGCTGCTGGAGCCACTTCCGTACCCTTTTACAGGGTCTCTTCGGCTCCGCCCGCCAGACGGGTGCAGCCGTTGGCACACTTTCAGCTACCCCATCTTAATAATTTGGCGGCTCCACTCGTGTGTCAGGAACTGCCGCTGGTTAGACCCAGCAGCTCAACTTCTGTATCCTATGTCGCAGCGGACCCGGCCAAGTTTCGGGATGCACCGCTGCCGCTACGATCGACCGGCTCCGTCCGGATAGCCCCGGGAGGGGTTAGACCCATGACGGCTACCTCCGCTTCGGCAGCTCTACCCGTGACAGGGGCAGCTGCTCCACCACCCATCCAGGAGGGGAGGGATGCCTCCGCACCTCCGCACCCACGGATCCCTCCGTGTCCGAGGAACCCTCCGACGCGGAGGAACAGATCGTGGACGAGCTTGTGGGTTCAGGCGAGTGCTCCCCGGACGAGGTCTCGTCTTATCGGAAGGTGCTAGCGCTCATCCGACAGCACCATAGGTTAGACGAGCCTCAGCCAGCAGCGGAGCAAGCTTGGCTCTCAGGTCTGGGCAGGATGGTTGACAATCCTGTCTAGCGGAAACCGTCACTGATCCTACCATTAGCACCCGATGTTGCCCTGGGAATGGAACATGTGAACCGTTTTGTGTCGGGCCCTAAGAATTCGTTGAAAGCACAGGGTTCCTTCAAGCTCCTGCCGGGTCTCAAGACCCAGAAGAAATTCTATGTGCCGGACGGTCGACACTCTGGGCCTCGCACTTTGGATGAAGCGGTCGCTACCCTGAACCAGGGCAACACGGACGAGCGCAGCCTCAACGCACCGGTGGTCTTCTCACAAGCGGAGGCCGCCATGATGGAGGATACCTCGCAGGATATTGTTAATGTCACCTCTTGGCTGGACTGGTGGGCCTGTACGTTGGCAGGGTTTCAGCTTTCACACGACCTGTCAATCCCTGACAACCAGGCTCTTCTGCAAGAACTGATCCGCTCGGGGGTTAAGGCCATGAAGTTTTTTACCTTCCAGTCCCTTACTCAGACGGCCAACTGGGTCCTGAGGAGGGACACGGTACTGAATAGGCTATCCTGTAGGCTCCCCGAGCGAGAAGCGAAGTCCCTGAGGAACTCTCCCGTCTGGGGTGAGACAGTGTTCCCCCTGCAAGAAGTAGTCGAGACGATGGAGAGGGTCAACAAAATGAAGAGCACGGCTGAACCCAGGCAGCAGTTACCTAGGCGACCCCCTGTGAGAAGACCTTCGGCAGACGGAGCCTACCCGCCTACGCCCCCGGAAAGACAAGAGGCTTCCACCTCTTCCTGGAACCAGTCTCCTCGGCCCTCCAGGAGGGGAGGTGCCCAACCTCAGGCCTCCTTTAAACCCAAGTTCTCAGGGTCAAGGAGAGGCCGTTCCAACCGTCTCCCTAGAAGGAGATAGGGAGAGAGGCCCCCTTCACCTTCCCACGCCTCAGGTGGGGAAATGCCTCAAGCATTATTGGCCAGCATGGCGGGACAACGGAGCGGACCCGTGGACGGTAGCGGTTCTCAGGGAGGGATACAGGATCCCCTTCCTGTCGGACCCGCCCCCGTTGATCCCCGAACATCGGGTAGAGTGGCTGGCGCCCAAGGACTCAGAGAAGAAAGCAGCACTACAGGCAGAAGTGGAGGGTATGCTGAACAAGGGAGCCCTGCAACCTGTGCACGAGCCATCTCCGGGCTTCTACAGCAGACTCTTCCTGGTGGAGAAGGCGACGGGAGGGTGGAGGCCAGTCATCGACCTCTCGGCGTCGAACAAGTTCATCAAGAAGACCCCCTTCAAGATGGACACGCCGAAGTCGGTGATGGCAGCCTTGAGAAAAGGGGATTTCATGATGTCCCTGGATCTCAAGGATGCCTACTTTTAAATTCCCGTTCACCCCTCCAGCAGGAAGTTCTTCAGAGTAAGGTGGGGCTCTCAGACCCTTCAGTTCAGAACCCTCTGCTTCGGCCTGTCGACAGCGCCTCAAGTGTTCACGACAGTCTTCGCCCTGGTCTCAGCCTGGGCACACAAGCGGGGCATCAGGCTGATCAGGTACCTCGACGACTGGTTGCTGCTTTCAGCCTCAGAGGCAGACTTAAGGGATCAAGGCTCCCTCCTGTTGAATTTCTGCAAGGACCTTGGGATTACGGTCAATCTCGAGAAGTCGCAGCTAGTCTCCACCACCAGGATGACGTACCTGTGGATGGTGCTAGACTCTCAGCTGACGAGAGTCTTTCCCTCTCAGGAGAGACTGGACAACCTAGATCAGGTGATTCGACCGTTCCTAGCGGGCACTCCGGTGAGAGCCAAAGATTGGCAGAGGTTAGTAGGTCACCTGGTCTCGTTGGAGAAGTTGGTTTCACAGGGCAGGCTCACGCTCCGGCTGATACAATGGAACCTGAAAGACTACTGGTCAGTGGGAGAGTCCCCGCAGAAGATAGTCCCGGTGTCCCCTTCTTCCAAGGACACTCTCCTCTGGTGGTCCGACAGGAGACACACGCTGAAGGGAATTCTGTTCGGCTCCCCCCCCCCAGAGATGCTGCTCTTCATGGACGCATCGAAGGAGGGGTGGGGAGCTCATCTCGAGGAAACAGCGGAGGGGAAATGGTCAGTGGAGGAAAAGACCCGCCACATCAATCTTCTGGAGCTCATGGCAGTTCAAAGAGCCTTGGTAGAATTCGCCCGTCTACTCAGAGGGAACTCGGTGGCACTCATGTGCAACAATGCCACGGTGGTGGTGTACATCAAGAAGCAGGAAGACTTAAGATCAAGGGAACTGTACGACCTCACGGCTCAGATTCTAGAATGGGCCGAATTGAACCACATTCTGATAACGGCCAGGTTCATCCCCGGAAAAAGGCTCGTCTTGGCAGATGGACTGAGCAGGACAGAACAAGTGGTAGGGTCAGAATGGTCCCTTCACCCCCAGGTGGCACAGGAAGTCCAACGGTGGGGCTGCCCAGTGATAGAAATGTTCGCCATAAGACTCAACTCGAAACTCCCCGTATTCTGCTCCCTGGTGCCAGAGCCGACAGCAGCCTTCAAGGATGCCTTCCAGCACCCATGGGACAACCTCAATGTCTACGCCTTTCCCCCTTTCGGGATCATCAGGCAAGTCCTCAATAGGCTAAGACAGTCCAAGTCCACAAGGATGACTTTGGTAGTGCCCTGGTGGCCGGAGAGGGAGAGAGTGGTTCACGGATCTTCAGGACCTGGCCACTCTTCCTCCTTGGCCCTTATTGGCAAGAGAAGACCTGCTAAGTCAGCCTCACTTCCGAAGGGTACACGAAAACCCACAGGGGCTGAGGCTACACGCTTGGAGGTTATCAAGCGCCTGTTAAGGAAGGAAGGCTTCTCGGACAAAACTGCGGACAGGATGTCGGGCTATCTGCGGAAGTCCTCAAGCGTTGTGTACCAGGTGAAATGGGCAACATTTGTCAAATGGTGTGCCACTCAGAACCTGCGGCCCTTAGACGCTTCGGACCACAATATCGTAGACTTCCTAGTGCACTTGAGGGACGACCTCGGAGTCTCCATCCCAGCCATTAAGGGAGTTCGGGCAGCACTGGGCCAGGTTTTCCAGCTTAAGGGCATCAACTTGGGTACCTCGCGCCACATCTCAATGATCATCAGGACTTTTGAGCAGTCGTGTGACCCCCGCTCTTCGAGGGTTCCCCAGTGGGATTTAGCCAAGGTACTCAGGGCCCTCTCGAGGCCTCCTTTCAAGCCACTCAAAGATATTCTGGACAAAGACCTCACCCTCAAAATCGTCGTCTTACTAGCTCTGGCCTCGGCAAATCGAGTGAGCGAGCTGCACGGGCTATCCTTTGAGGTCTCCCACTCGAAAGGTTGGAAAGATATGACGTTTAAGTTCTTGCCAGAGTTCGTGGCAAAAACCCAGAACCTTGCAATTGCGGATCCTAGGTTTAAGGAATTCTCCATTCTGGCAATTCCGCGTTCGGACAACCCGGAAGACCTGCTCTTGTGCCCCGTAAGGACGGTCAGGAAATATCTCAGTAGAACGGCCAAACTCAGACCAGCTGTTAAGAGTTTGTTTGTTTCCACAGGTCCAATCAAGAAGGCAGTTTCCAAGAACACCATATCCTTTTGGCTGCGTCAGGTTATAAAAAGATCTTATGAGAGTGAGGGCTCTACGGTTCCTGGTACCCCGAGACCCCATGATATTAGGGGCCTTAGTACATCCTTGTCCTTTGACACTAACATGGCGGTAGGTCAGATCCTACAAGCAGGCACTTGGGCTAGGCAGTCCACCTTTACAGCCCACTTCCTCAAGGACTGTACAAGAAAGTCCCTGGATGCCTTCTCCATCAGACCAGTCATTTCGGCTATGCAACAAGTTTAGTAGTTTGGGCCCCGGGTAGCCCTTTGGGAAGTAATCGTAAGCGACACAGGTTCCTCCTTACTATTCCCCTTCCTTACTACCCACCTTGTTCCCTATATCCCATCCTTTATTCCCCATCCACCTTCCATGTGAGAGAGGGACGCTGAGGCACTTCATGGCAGGATTATAATTAAAGGTGAGTTGTACATAAGGTAGACTTTTGCGTGCTTTCCCCTACTCTCCTACCTCTCCCTGGGCAACCCAGACCTAGCCTCCTATCTAGGCCTCGCGCCCCAGGAAGTCTTGAATATTCCGAACTGTAAGCCACTCCCTCCTCCTAAAGTATAAGTCTCCTAAGAAAGTAGTTCGAGGTAAGTACTCCGTGTTGGAACAAATCACAAATTTTTAGTAATTTGTATTTTTCCTAACAGCACTTACCTCGAACTACTTTCGAGTTATGGCCCTCGCATCCTTCCCCGAGTATCTTACAGGAGTTCGAGGAGGACTTGAACATACTGTTACTGACGAGCTAACAAGCGCGGCCTCGCGCGCTGACCCCGGGTCGCTCCAGGACGAGTATCCTTCCGCCCCGGAGCGCCCCTACAAGGTACCGGAGAGAGAGGGAACTACGCAAAATTCTTGGTCAGTGATTAAGGAGATCCCAGATCCTCCTAAGAAAGTAGTTCGAGGTAACTACTGTTAGGAAAAATACAAATCACTAAAAATTTATGATATATATATATATTAATATATATATATATATATATATATATATATATATATATATATATATATATATATATATATATATAATACCAGACATTTGCTCTACATTATATAGGAGAGAGAGAGAGAGAGAGAGAGAGAGAGATAGAGAGAGAGAGAGAGAGAGAGAGAGAAATTTGTTAACCCTGACATCCTTCCGCATTCTAGAAGAGAAATTTTTCTTTTTTCATCCATGTCCAAACCTCCGCTACCTTCCTGTTTTTCCCCTACAATCTCTGATTGTTAAAAATGTTGTCCTCTTAAACATTACTCTGGAGAGAACAATTATAAATTCTTTATTTTGCTTGTATATTCGTATGTCTGCGTTTTTAGCTGATTAAGAATCCCCCGTAAGTCACACGCACACACATACAGTACATTTACACACACATATATATACAGTATATATATATATATATATATATATATATATATATATATATATATATGTGTGTGTGTATTGATATATGTATATATATGTATATATATGTATATATATATATATAAATATATATATATATATATATATATATATATATATATATATATATATATATATATATATATATATACAAAGGTTTTATTTGTGAATTCCTTTAAATTGAAAATAAAAGATTGTTTGCTTCCTTATTTTCATAATTTAATTTTGGTGTTAATATTTTCACGCACACACACGAAGTATATGTATATACGTTATATGTATGTATATATACAGTATGTATATATATATATATATATATATATATATATATATATATATATATATATATATATATATATTTACACCTGCTATATTACTTTGTGGTTTTGTTGCTTGAATCTACGCGTTCTTTAAGTTGGACCTTGTATATATAAATCTTTAATATTGAATCGTCAGGTCATTTATATTTATCTTTAGGTTTACAAAAGCCCTTTACTCGACTTTATGAAATGAAGAGCTTGGTAAAGAATAAAAGTTTGCTAGTATTTTTTGTTGTTTGTATATTTACAAAGAATATATATATTTTATTTATTGTATATGCTTTTTATCTTCTCTTTCGTTTTCCAAAAATATGAATACTAAAACTAGATCGCGACAGCTAACCTCCAGAAATATTGTCTATTGAGTTTGTAGAAATTGAAAGTGGTTTTAAATCTGTCCGAATACTTTTAATCCTATCGTAGAATCCTATAAAATCCTTCGGTTAAAAACGGATTTACTCTTTGAAGTTTGCCTTTGTTTCTGGTTCGCTTCAGTCATTCTCAGAGGGCTTGAATTTTTCAACATGCACACTTTCTTTTATCAGCAATATATATGCTTGAAACTTACAGAAGTGCGCTTTGTAAGCAGAAAAATGAAACTTACAATAGTACGCTCTGTTGACATGAAACTGTTGGAAAACATTTCTATGTACAATTTCATAATTTAGGTATCCCCATATCGTTTCTTCCCTTACAATGCTAAATACCACAAATAAGAAAGGAGAGGAAAGCTGTGATTTTTTTTTACCAGTTACTTCCTATCTGAATGTCTTTATTCAGAATGGTCCTTAGTAATGGAAATTTTCATTAGTTTTACTATGATGAAAACATCTTATGTTTACTGTACACAGTGTAAATTTTGACCATAAATTAACATTATGTTTTATGCAAAGTACCTCATGACAAAATGTAAAATTCCTGACTAGTTCTTTCAAGAACACTGGTAGATAATAACATAGCTTAACAATTATTGTATTAGTTTTATTAGTACCATATAAAGACAATAAAAAATACGTTTAGAGGGCTAAAAAGTGGTGATAGCAGGGCAGCGTAGCATGTATCCTCTTATAAGACTGAAGATGAGTTTATGTACAATTTTTTTTTGAGGGTGCATGACTTTACAACTGCTTATTCATAATGTAAAATTGATAATCAGATCGTTTAGTTGTCACAACGATTTTAGCAAATATACTCTATGAAATCTCTAACTACAAACTTCAATCTATTTAAATTAAATAAATTTATACCATTAGACGACCATTTATAGCAATTTCCATAAATGGAATAGATTTAATATCAATATGTTTAACATGAACGAAAATTGCAGTTCAATTCTATTCGCCAGTAATATCCAAGTTTTACCAATAGAGAGGCTGTCATATGAATTACATGAAATTGATGCTTACAAACTTTCCTGTTGCCATTAGTCTTTGCAAGTGCTTTCGTCATTATTTCATTGATTTTAAGTACCAAGTATAACATGTGTAGTGTTTAAATGCAGTATTGAATAGTTACGGTTTGTGTTTTTTTTTTTTTTTTCATAGAAGCTACCCAAAAGCATATACAAGAAAACAAACCTAACACTTTCATATATATAGACACATATAGTATTACCTCGATTTACGAGTGAATAAATACGAGAAAATCAGTATATGATCATAAAAATTCAAATTGTTTTATGAGTAATTGTCTACATGCATAAATTTCCTTCTGTATTTGCGGACAAGCACTTTGAGAACGAGGCTATCCCGTTATTTGCAGAATTGTTCTGGTCTAATTAAACATAAATCTCAAATTGATATGCTGTAAAAGTTTTATATAAGTTGAGATATGTTTCGATGAATAACATATTGTATACAGTATTGACTTCCAGGTTTGTATATGCGGTCAGTTTTGAAGCTATGTGTATGTGTAATTAAAAATGGGGCATGAGGCCTGGGTAACATTATTTTTTCATTATAGTTTTCTTGTTGAGGAAGGAACAGACGGAAGCAATACATATTTTTTAGAATCGGAAATGTTCGAAAGCTTTTGAAGAAGGAAATTAAAGATCACAGTGTTAAAGTAATTAGGATTTGTTGTTTTGGAAAAAAAAAAATGTGCTTTATCTCGGCCAGCTGTCAAAACTAGTTAAAAAAAATACAGTGGCAGTGCATTTGATGGACATAGTGGTCAAGGGGATAATTACATTTGCAGTGGTTCCACGAAGCTATACTCTCTTCCCAGTACACTAAACCGGGAAGCTTCATGAACTGGGTGGCCTCAATTCAGACCTTTAATACCACAGTGACAACATTGCTTAGGCGGTACATACTGTGAGCATGAGAAATGAAGTGTACGCCCTTCGTGGCTTCACATGACACCAGAAGGGAGCATTACCATGTAACTTTTTCCTGTAATTGTTTTACAGTGTTATTTCCCTTTTTCATTGTCAATTATTAATTTGTATCCATTTCTGATGCTAGGGGTTATAAATTGTTTTGTAATTGTCATACACACATATAAAAATGAGTGTATATAGGTATTTATTGACGTTTGGAATACACTATAGTGGATTTCCTTTTTTACGAATGGGAATTTTTTTTCCTTTGGATTATGAGTGATTTTGGTTGCGAGTAAGCTCTCAGAACGGATTAAACTCATAAACCAAGGTTCTACTGTATATACATCTTTTTTTCTCTCTATGAAACATTTAGCTGTCTCACCTAACAGGGGGTGGATCCAGAGACAATTAACTCTGCAATCACTGTCATAAATCATTCATTAGCTGCCGAATCATAGCTGAACTTTCAACATTAGTAGATTCATACACATACACAGAAGGATCTAAACGCTGCATCTTCCCCATATCTCTTGCCTGCACAAGTATGTTTTGTAGATATCAAGGCCCTGCCTTTCAGATAAGTTTTTCACACCATTTTTATAAACACTTATGGCTTCATCTTCTATTTGCTAGCACTTCTAAATATACTAATCTCTTACCATGCATGTTTTTCACATGACAGAACCTTCCCAAAATACTCTGATCCATGCTTCACTCATTCTAAGCTATTTACCAAGTATACACATCACAATTCTCGCCCAACCAATTCTTCTTACACCACATGTTCAGTGCAAACATTTCATCGCTAGTATCCCAACTACACTTCCATAAAGGATCGTTGCCTCAACAGTCTTTTCATATATAACAATCTGACTTCCGCTGATAATTCAAGCATCTCTTTAATGTCTTGAGGTAGTAGGTTGGGCACCAACCACCCGTTGAGATATTACCGTTTGAGAGTTATGGGGGTCTTCTGACTGGCCTTCGAGCACTACATTAGATCCTTCTCTCTGGTTACAGTTTATTTTCCCTTTGCCTACACACACACACCGAATATTCTGGCCTATTCTTTACATATTCTCCTCTGTCCTCATACACCTGACAACACTGACATTACCAAACAATTCTTCTTCACCTAAGGGGTTACTACATTGTAATTGTTCTGTGGCCACTTTCCTCTTGTTAAGGGTAAGAAGAGACTCTTTAGCTGGTAAGCAGATCTTCTAGGAGAATGACACTCCAAAATCAAACCATTGTTATGTAGTCTTTGGTAGTACCATAGCCTCTGTACCATGGTCTTACACTGTCTTGGGTTAGAGTTCTCTTGCTTGAAGGTACATTTGAGCGCACTATTCTATCTTATTTCTCTTCTTCTTGCCTTGTTAAAGTTTTTATAGTTTATTTAGGAGATATTTATTTTAATGTTACTGTTCTTAAAATATTTTATTTATCCTCAGTGGGCTATTTTCACTGTTGGAACCCCTGGGCTTATAGCATCCTACTTTTCCAACTAGGGTCGTAGTCTAGCAATTAATAATAATAATAATAATAATAATAATAATAATATCCTGCTACCTTTCCTGCTCCTCTCTTCACTTATCTTTTGGACATTTTAGAGATTATTTTTAAATACCTAAGCTTATTGGCCCTTTTCCTTTATCACCATTCATATTAACATAAATTACTCCATCTTTTATATTGTATCATTGATTATCATAAAGGTTTCACACATTATACAACCTTTGATGGCACACATTTCTCATATATAGGTAACTAGTGCTTGCTTTTATCATGGTCGTTGGATTATTATTATTATTATTATTATTTTGGTAGGAGACCCTCCTTCAGGCAGGTGGAATTGAAAATAATGGCTGCTTCGGCAGAATTTAATTTTAGGTCCAATTTTTCTATTCTTCGGACTATTTGTTTCTCAGGGTTGCTACAAATAGCTAGTAAGTTGGCGAAGTTCATCAGGTAGAAGGATAAACAACAGGTTAAGTTTGGAGTAATTATTACAGTAACAAATGATACTCGAAAATTACAGTAAGTCAAATTAGGAGTTGCGACGCGTTTCGGAACGACTGGTTCCTTCTTCAGGCGAGAAGTGAGGCTCTGGCTGAATCTGGGTCCTTATATATGCCGAGTCTGGTTCGTAGAGAAGGCCTCGAATTTTCTGATTGGTCGAGCGGAGGTCCCGAATTTTCTGATTGGTCGAGCGGAGGTTGTAGGTGCTGGTGGCAGGTGCACGACGAGCTCTGGTATGATTCCTGGTGTGAGAGGCAGGAAGGGATCCTGGATCCTGATTGGTCAAGGCGCGCTCTGAGCCAGAAAAAGATTTAGGCAAGCTCCTCTCTCGCTCAGTGGACTGGGCTGAGAAAGGTATCTGAGCTCTCTGGTTGGCCGAGGCGCGCACCGAGACGGGCTGGGACTCAGTCAACCCATTCCTACGCTCATCAGGCTGAAATTCCGGGCCATGTTCGCCGCCAAAATTCACATTAGGTCCGACGATTTCTTCATTTGTAGAAGTGTCACGATCGGGGTTGTCTTGATTCTGGGGGTCTGATTCTTGATTACGTACGTTAGTACGTCGACATGTTGGTAGCAGGAACATTTCTTGTGTGGTATTCAATGATGGTCTCTCACTTTGGATAAGCAGGGCTTCCAAAATTCGTAAACGCCTGCTGTCCGTGGCGCTACCGATAATTTCGGTGTTAGCAACGATGTCCGTCCTGCTAATCTGTGAGTTGTGTCGTTGTAAAGCATGATTTTTGATGGCCCCTTGCTGCACGTGGCACGAGATCCTTTTCGAGAGCTTCATAGTAGTCATTCCTATGTACTTGCCGGGGCATCCACGGACTGGGCATTGGTAGGAGTAGACCACATTAGTCTTCTTCAAAGGATCGTTCTCGGGGGGCGCTGGGTTATTCTTCATAATCAAGCTGCGTGTTTTCCTTGTCTGGTAGTAAATGATGAGCTTTACTTTTGTGATCTCGTCAGTGGATGAAACATTATTTTTGATGATGTCCTTGATGGCCTTTTCGTCTCGTTGATATTCGGAGTGCATGAGGCCTTTGTAGTATAGTTTGATGTCCTTAGGTCCGTTGATGGCGGTGTCGGACCTGGCTGTGGTGTCGTCGGATTCTTGGCTGGCATTGTCGGACCCTTCCACCGAAGGGGCCCCGTACCACTTATCTATGGCTGTCCTCACTTCTCGTTGAACTTGCTTGTTACTATACCCGTTGTTGATGAGGACCTGTGCGGTCCTTTCCAGCTCCTTGTGGGTGTCAGTCCAAGTCGAGCAGTGGGACAGGGCCCTACGGACAAAGGCCTTGATGGTCGAGGCCTTGTAACGAGCAGGACACTCGCTATCTCCGTTAAGACACATGCCCAGGTTAGTGGGCTTAGTGTAGACGGTGGTCTGGAAACCTTCGTCGGTGGAAGAGATCATGACGCTCAGGAACGGGAGGCGGTTGTCAATGCTATGTTCGAGGGTAAAGTGAAGGACACTGTTATCCTCGAAGGTTCTTCGTAAGTTTTCAATGGCGTTGATGGAAGTGGCCTTGATGAAGGTGTCGTCGATGTAGCGGAAGTAGACGGCAGGGCACTCGAGTTGGGAGAATACCCTCTCCTCTATCACGCCCATATAGAAGTTGGCAAAGAGCACGCCCAAGGGCGAGCCCATTGCCACGCCGTCCTTTTGCAAGTACGTATGTCCCCTATGGGTGGTGAAGGGGGCCTTTTTAGTAAAAATAGCAAATAGAGTTCGAAGGGCTTGTTCAGGGATATTCAGTTCGAGAGTCGTCTCGTCCCTGTAGACCCTATCAGCGATGAGGTCGATAGTTTCGTCGACAGGTACGTTGGTAAACAAAGATTCGACGTCCATAGATGCTATGACCCCCTCGCCACGTACGTCCTTGATCCTCTCTAGGAATTCGGCAGAGGAGGCCACACAGTGCTGGTCGGGGACATATGGCGTCAGGATTGTATTTAGTTTCTTGGCCAGCTGATAAGTGGGCGTGGCGCATTGACTGATGATCGGTCGAAGTGGGTTGCCTTGCTTGTGAGTTTTGACGTTGCCGTAAAGGTAGCCTGGTCCATAATCCCCCGAGATCATAGGCAGGTACACGGCATTGGTGGCAGCATTGATAGCCTCGATAGTGAGGTTTGCTTCCCTTTTAATTTCTTCAACGGGGTTGCAGGCGAGGCGCTCAAATTTGGTCTGGTCTGCGAGGATGGTGTCCAGTTTTTCGTGGTATTCGTGGGTGTTAATTAGTACGAAGGCAGCTGTCTTGTCGGCCCGACGAACGGTGACTTCAGCAACTTTCTTGAGTTCTTTTGCAGAAATTTTCATTTCTTTGGAAACAATACCGCTGCTGTACTTGCCCCTATCAGTAAGGGCCTCGGCAAGTAGAAGCGGCTGAAGGGCGTCTGTCGTCCGAAGGGCACCACGTTCTTGTAAGTTAAGGATGGAATCTATCAATAATTCCATCTCCAGACGTTTGTCGGTAGGTCTCGGTCGGGAAATGAAGTGGCAGTTAAGGCCCATCTTAAGAATCTGCTCCTGGGCTGGTGTAGGGGCGTAGTTAGAAATGTTAATATATTCTTGGCGGACCTCTGGGATCCGCAGCTTCCCGCCGTTCAGGTTAACAAGTTTCTTTAGGATGGTCCTCCTCTTCCTAAAGTCCCTCTCCTTAAGGACTTGTAGGGCGTAGATGATGTTGTTGGGGTAGCTCAGGCCACCACCAAGGTCTTCTTCAGGGTTGGGGCGTCGATCATCGTGGGCGTCATCATCAGGGGCGTCCTCATCAGGGGCGTCATCATTGGGGGCGTCCTCGTCCTCGGGGTCGCTGGCAACTTCGTCCTCAGGGTGGCTGGTAACCTCGAGGGGGACGTCAGTAGCTAGCTGAGCTGCTCCTTGATCCCGCAAGCTGGCCCATTCATCTTCGAGGCGGACCCGAAGGGCGTGTAGTTCGTCCTTCAGGACCTTCTTCTGCTGGAGTTGTTGTTGGAGAAGGTTTCTTCTAAATGAATGGGTCCCAGGATCGTTCAGGGCCGACGGGTCTTGCAGTTGGACTTCAGTGTATCTTGGTAGGAGACCCTCCTTCAGGCAGGTGGAATTGAAAATAATGGCTGCTTCGGCAGAATTTAATTTTAGGTCCAATTTTTCTATTCTTCGGACTATTTGTTTCTCAGGGTTGCTACAAATAGCTAGTAAGTGGGCGAAGTTCATCAGGTAGAAGGATAAACAACAGGTTAAGTTTGGAGTAATTATTGCAGTAACAAATGATACTCGAAAATTACAGTAAGTCAAGTTAGGAGTTGCGACGCGTTTCGGAACGACTGGTTCCTTCTTCAGGCGAGAAGTGAGGCTCTGGCTGAATCTGGGTCCTTATATATGCCGAGTCTGGTTCGTAGAGAAGGCCTCGAATTTTCTGATTGGTCGAGCGGAGGTTGTAGGTGCTGGTGGCAGGTGCAGGGGATTATGGACCAGGCTACCTTTACGGCAACGTCAAAACTCACAAGCAAGGCAACCCACTTCGACCGATCATCAGTCAATGCCCCACGCCCACTTACCAGCTGGCCAAGAAACTAAATACAATCCTGACGCCATATGTCCCCGACCAGCACTGTGTGGCCTCCTCTGCCGAATTCCTAGAGAGGATCAAGGACGTACGTGGCGAGGGGGTCATAGCATCTATGGACGTCGAATCTTTGTTTACCAACGTACCTGTCGACGAAACTATCGACCTCATCGCTGATAGGGTCTACAGGGACGAGACGACTCTCGAACTGAATATCCCTGAACAAGCCCTTCGAACTCTACTTGCTATTTTTACTAAAAAGGCCCCCTTCACCACCCATAGGGGACATACGTACTTGCAAAAGGACGGCGTGGCAATGGGCTCGCCCTTGGGCGTGCTCTTTGCCAACTTCTATATGGGCGTGATAGAGGAGAGGGTATTCTCCCAACTCGAGTGCCCTGCCGTCTACTTCCGCTACATCGACGACACCTTCATCAAGGCCACTTCCATCAACGCCATTGAAAACTTACGAAGAACCTTCGAGGATAACAGTGTCCTTCACTTTACCCTCGAACATGGCATTGACAACCGCCTCCCGTTCCTGGACGTCTTGATCTCTTCCACCGACGAAGGTTTCCAGACCACCGTCTACACTAAGCCCACTAACCTGGGCATGTGTCTTAACGGAGATAGCGAGTGTCCTGCTCGTTACAAGGCCTCGACCATCAAGGCCTTTGTCCGTAGGGCCCTGTCCCACTGCTCGACTTGGACTGACACCCACAAGGAGCTGGAAAGGACCGCACTGGTCCTCATCAACAACGGGTATAGTAACAAGCAAGTTCAACGAGAAGTGAGGACAGACATAGATAAGTGGTACGGGGCCCCTTCGGTGGAAGGGTCCGACAATGCCAGCCAAGAATCCGACGACACCACAGCCAGGTCCGACACCGCCATCAACGGACCTAAGGACATCAAACTATACTACAAAGGCCTCATGCACTTCGAATATCAACGAGACGAAAAGGCCATCAAGGACATCATCAAAAATAACGTTTCATCCACTGACGAGAACACGAAAGTAAAGCTCATCATTTACTACCAGACAAGGAAAACATGCAGCTTGATTATGAAGAATAACCCAGCGCCCCCCAAGAACGATCCTTTGAAGAAGACTAATGTGGTCTACTCCTACCAATGCCCAGTCCGTGGATGCCCCGGCAAGTACATAGGAATGACTACTATGAAGCTCTCGAAAAAGGATCTCGTGCCACGTGCAGCAAGGGGCCATCAAAAATCATGCTTTACAACGACACAACTCACAGATTAGCAGGACGGACATCGTTGCTAACACCGAAATTATCGGTAGCGCCACGGACAGCAGGCGTTTACGAATTTTGGAAGCCCTGCTTATCCAAAGTGAGAGACCATCATTGAATACCACACAAGAAATGTTCCTGCTACCATCATGTCGACGTACTAACGTACGTAATCAAGAATCAGACCCCCAGAATCAAGACAACCCCAATCATGACACTTCTACAAATGAAGAAATCGTCGGACCTAATGTGAATTTTGGCGGCGAACATGGCCCGGAATTTCAGCCTGATGAGCGTAGGAATGGGTTGACTGAGTCCCAGCCCGTCTCGGTGCGCGCCTCGGCCAACCAGAGAGCTCAGATACCTTTCTCAGCCCAGTCCACTGAGCGAGAGAGGAGCTTGCCTGAATCTTTTTCTGGCTCGGAGCGCGCCTTGACCAATCAGGATCCAGGATCCCTTCCTGCCTCTCACACCAGGAATCATACCAGAGCTCGTCGTGCACCTGCCACCAGCACCTACAACCTCCGCTCGACCAATCAGAAAATTCGGGACCTCCGCTCGACCAATCAGAAAATTCGAGGCCTTCTGTACGAACCAGACTCGGCATATATAAGGACCCAGATTCAGCCAGAGCCTCATTTCTCGCCTGAAGAAGGAACCAGTCGTTCCGAAACGCGTCGCAACTCCTAATTTGACTTACTGTAATTTTCGAGTATCATTTGTTAATGCAATAATTACTCCAAACTTAACCTGTTGTTTATCCTTCTACCTGATGAACTTCGCCCACTTACTAGCTATTTGTAGCAACCCTGAGAAACAAATAGTCCGAAGAATAGAAAAATTGGACCTAAAATTAAATTCTGCCGAAGCAGCTATTATTATTATTATTATTATTACTTACTTACTTACTTACTTACTAAGCTACAACCCTAACTGAAAAAGCAGAATGCTATAAACCCAAGGGCTCCAACAAAGAAAACAGCCCAGTGAGGAAAGGAAATAAACAATCTACAAAAGAATTAATGAACAATTGAATTATTTTTAGAACAGCAACGTTGAAACAAATCTTTCATATATAAACTATAAAAAAGTAAAAAAAAAAAAACAAGAGAAAGAGAGATAAGATAGTATAGCGGCTCGAATTTACCCTCAAGCCAATTTTCTTCATGTACATGTTGGGTGGATTAATTGATTGATTGATTTGATTAGTAAGATTGGCGTAAAATAGTTGAGTTTAATCACTAAGAAGCCTTGTATCATAAAGTATGGAATGTTATAAGAGTTAGGATGGCTATTATCAATCTTGTAAACTGTGAACAGGAGACTATGGAGGCAACCATTTCTTTAAAACACTCAGTCATTATTCATACCTTTATGATAATAGTCATTAATAGCTAGGGAAAAAGTTATGTTATTAACAATATATCTATCCTGTTCCTTACCTGTATATTATTTGTATAGAATATTCTGTATTTTGCATTTTTTGAAGATAAGTAAGTCAAACTGGGAAAAGCGTAGTCGAATTATCGCAATTCACCTTATCGAGTTAAATGCAGTTTGTTGACCCGGTACCTATACGTATACAACGGAAGCATTCCTGGCAAGTGGGGAATTGAAAGCCCCATTTTCTCCCCTGTTGCTACCTTTTCCCATTTCTTTTCTCCTTTTTCTTTCCGTACTTAGCATGCTTCCATCTTTTTTCTCCTCTCCATCGCCCATCACAGTCTCTTATTCATGATGGATTTTCTCCCTTCTTTTTCTCCTTCACATTCCCTCCTTCCTGGTACTCCTTTTCCCTTTTCCTCTTCCTCATTCTCCACTCTATACAATCATTCCACGACTTTCCATCTTCCACCTTCTATTGTAATTCTTTTCTGTCTATCATCCTCAGTCTCTTCCCCATGCTGCTATTTATCCAACCTTTCTTTGTCTCCCTCTTCTTCCATATTCTGATATGCAAAGTTCTCTTTGCCCTGTATTTTCCCCCGTTCTTCCTCGTTTCCTCCATCTATTGCGTTAACCATTGACTCTCGGCATTGAAGAAAAATTCATGGAAGACTTACTCGAGAAAAAAAAATTCCAAATATTTCATCAGCTCATCCATTTTATGCTTACCCTCTCGCCTAACTTGAACTGGGAAGAGTAGGTTCTCATGAAACTCCAGGGTTACCTTTCAGATGTGCTAGGATAAAGAGTAACTTGGAGAGAGAATCTGCTTCTCCTTACAGAGTGATAGGGATAATGTGTAGCTAGGAATGAATGTGTTTGTCCATTCTTTGTATGGAAGAATGTTCTGCACTGCGGCTGTTTTTCTAAGATGAGATCTTTGTTAAGGCTTTTATGCAGGTGTCTCTTTATTATAAGATACTGTGTGTGCCTTTGTATTCGTATTTTTAAACCTATAAAGTATGCATGTATTCATATTATTTGGTATCCTCGTGCTTCAAATAATCGCATATTTGTGTATAGACGGCTCATGAAGTGTATTGTACAGTTAGACACACAAATCCTTAGCACACCCTTACTGCGCGGCAAGTAACCAAACATAAATTGGGTGAGGCTACACAGGAACTCGCCACGTACTGAGGGTCTGACAGGGTTCACTTCCTTAGAGCCTGGTTTGCCAGGGATTTTTGGGTCCAACTGTACATAGTTTTTTTAGTATTCATATATCGTTTGGGGACAATAGATTAACAGATGCAAATTTAAATCCATCGAGTGACGTCAGACCAGAAGTGCCAAAGTAGACCCAGATGCTGCAGACATCAAACGATAATTTTTTTCTTACCAAGCATTAGGATCTAGATCTGACATTTCAATAGTATGCTAATGACAATAAAAATTTACTTAACACAACGTGATTTTCCTAGTTATTATATAACACGTGATAGATGTTTGAATTTAATAATGGCTATTTGGTGTGATTGTTATCGTATTTTGCATGGTAAAGATCCAATTCGTAGAAAAAAAATGTGAACCGAACGGTTTCTATTAATTCCGGTTCGTTACACTAAGCCAAAGGACATGGATAATTGGCTTTAATTTCTGAATCGAAGCTTCTCAATAACTATGAAAATATAATTAATCATATATATATATATATATATATATATATGTGTGTGTGTATATGTATACGTATATATTATTTTTCGGCATTTCTTATTTTATATATATATATATATATATATAGAGAGAGAGAGAGAGAGAGAGAGAGAGAGAGAGAGAGAGAGAGAGAGAGAGAGAGAGAGAGAGAGAGAGAGAGAGAGATACTTTGAATAAAACTATATCCAGGGGTCATTACTCCTCCTGACTTAACAGAAAATAGTCAAATATTTGTAAAGCAACGTGGTATATCATAATCCCCCTTGTTTATAGTTTCATACCGTGCAATATCTTTTCCTTTGTTACCGATTTTGCACAGTTATTCTTTGCAATATTGGACAAAGCGGTTATTACAAGTATTGTTTGATAAATGTAGTAACTATTACTTGGAAAAGTAGTGGTCCATAAATGCTGCCTTCAGTAATTACAATGATGAATGAATGTAGTTGTAAAAAGAAATAGTTATTAATAACCGTAATTTTTCTTATTTTTTACTGCTTTAAAAATTTATCTTGTGAAATAAAGTCCTTCGATTTTATTCCTTATGCCTGATAATAACATTAATAAAAGGCGCTTAGTTCTAGTCAGATTCATAATTTCGTAAAACACATAGATTTCTATTTTTTTAACGTTGCTTGCACCTAATAAGCATTGCATCATTCATGTTATTTGGCTGCTTAGAAAATTTCTGTATTTAATTTCATATCAGCGGGTAACAAGATTTGTTTAGGCATCTTTTGCTATATTAGATCAGCAATTTCTTTTTATGTCTTTGAATTATTTAGGTTATTAATCCTGAATCAAAGATGTTTCTCCATTGATTTTGTTATTATTATTATTATTATTATTATTATTATTATTATTATTATTATTATTAATGGAAGTATTAAACTTCCCTTTGTTTGATTGCAATTGAAAGTTTGAAAAACACGTTGCGTTAGCAGTTAATGGTAAATGAACTCAAATCTTTAGCCAATAATAACTGTATTCTAATTTTGAGAGAGGAAACTTGTAGGGATCTTAATATTACTTTACCTCTTTGATGTCACCATCGTGATAAAGATATATTAGCATTTCAAATTTTCTTTAATAATCAAAACTCGTATTCCTGAACATGAGTGATGAAATCAACTTTGTTATTATTAATCATGAAATGTTTTTCTAGTAAGATCTATGTTCAAAGATTGTACATCTCAAGGAATGTCTAGAAATATTCTGAGGTCTTGATTTTCATCGTCAAAACATAGAATGTAGTTATATTCACAGTTGCTCTATTTATTTGCCGTTGGAACTTCACGAGTACCTATCAAACAAAAGGGATTACTATATAGCAATACACATGGTATAGGAAAGTGCAGATAAATTGTGAATGACATATGAAATGTCAGGAAAATTTACTGGCCAATCAGAGTAAATACTCGTATGAGGAAAGGAAATAATTCTGTCAATACATGATGTGGGGTGGTTTTTGGGTAAATAGATCTTGGCATAGAATTTGATATTCTGAGTATTTGAGAAATTTGCTTAATTTCAAAGATAGAGAATAGACAAACCTAAATGATGTAAAAGGAAAACTGATATTGTCAATTGTAGGATGTGTATGGAAGAGACTGAAAATCAACATGAACTGATAGATGTTTGGGTATGGTAGTGCAAGTTTTAATTAATTCTGACCGGTATGTAATGTTCATTATATTTGGATGGGGGAAACTTTCAAAGGAATGGTTGACAATGTAATTGTTCTTTTTTTATAAAGGTAGACCTAGAGGATATTACATTGCATACCAGAGCTCCACTGGTACAGTAAGTGTGGAGGAATTTTAATAAAGAAAATAAGCTATAATCTAAGTACTGAAAAGGGAAAGGGTGTGTTTAGAGAAAAAGAGATATACTGTTTGGATCAGTCGTTTGTTATATTTGTGTTTAAATGTTATGATTAAAGGGAAGAACTGGATGTAGCATATATGAGCTTGGTAAAAGACATTGTTCTGTAGTACTGATACACAAAAACAATACGGAGAACTCTGATGATATATACCATGGAAAATAATTTGCCGTGTTTGTTTAAATGTTATTATGAAGGTAGCCAAGTTTTTGTTTGATTATGTCTACAATTGAGATTTTACTTTGTTTCAAAATAGTTTGAAACGAGGGTTTGTTCTGACTCTTTCTTTAGAATATCTTTCCAGAGAAAGTAATGGGAGAAGTTTGAAGGACAACAGTAAAAATAGATGCAAGGTTGTGGGATAAGATAAAGAGACATGAATGGAATGAAAAATAGGATAACTGGATTTACTGATGATTGTGCTTATTGGGAATAGTAAAAAGACACGGCTGACTTGTGGAGTTTTGAAAGTAAATGGAGAAATAAAAGGAAAATTATGAGTTATATGTTAAGTTACTTTGGAGTAAATATAACTGACGAAGAAATAAAACATATGTGATAGCAGGATGTATGCAATACATTTGAGATAATTTAGACGTGAGAATAAGAATATGGAAAGAAATAAAAAAGATACTGCTGAAGTAAACTAAGTAGGTTTTTATAAGGTTAAAATGACGCCGATACAAAACCCAGTTAAAAGGTAAAAATAAAACATGAAGGAAGAGATGTTTGTGAAAGGATTTATAATTCAAAGATTTTGAAAGGAGGAAGGAGACCTTGAACTTTCTAAATAGATAATTTGAAAGAGGTGTCGAAAAAGAAGGATTCTAAAATTCAAGAATAGAGAGAGAGAGAGAGAGAGAGAGAGAGAGAGAGAGAGAGAGAGAGAGAGAGAGAGAGAGAGTGTATTTATATATCTATCTATCTATCTATATATATATATATATATATATATATATATATATATATATATATGTGTGTGTATAGATAGATAGGTAGATAGATAGATAAATTAAATCCCCTAATAGTTCTAATTGACGTGTTTCATCAGAACATGCATGTAACTATTGTTTGCATCTGGACTGTATTATTATTACCGGTAATCCTAGATTAACCTTAAAACAACTGTCCCGGATAATGTTTCAGTACCCTTTGATTTTGAAGCGGTGAATAAAATAATAGCCTTGCATTTATGTAGTGTGTTAAATTTGTTTGTAAATTGCCTGTATAAATTATCCCTTTTATACTGCCATGAAGCTCATAGCCCCATGATGGGAATTGAACGCATTTAAATTTCCTTTAATTTTTAATCTCTCTCTCTCTCTCTCTCTCTCTCTCTCTCTCTCTCTCTCTCTCTCTCTCTCTCTCTCTCTCTGGATTTATTTATCGGTTATCCATAGTTTTATCTCTCTCTCTCTCTCTCTCTCTCTCTCTCTCTCTCTCTCTCTCTCTCTCTCTCTCTCTCTCTTTATATGTGTATATGTGTATATGTATATATACGAGTATATACACACACACACACACACACACACACACACACACATATATATATATATATATATATATATATATATATATATATATATATATATATATATATATATATTAACCCTTTCTGAGTGGGGATACCTTCATCAGGTAAAAGAGTTTGCGTATCACCATGATCAGTAAAGTTGTACAAGTTAGAGTCACTCATACTAGGTTGGTTTGCTGTGAGCGATTAGACGAAAATTTCCAACCATCATGGTGATGAAAAGTGGCCAAACACCAGACAAGAATTGACATGGCTCAGGACTTTGTCCAGCAGTGGTCTAGAAACGGTTCCAGATGTTTTTTATTGTTGTTGCATATACAGTATATAGAAAAAAAATTAAAGTACTGAGTGAATCCTGAAAAGCTTCTCTTTACGACTTGAGACGCGACCGGTCAGGAGTCACTCAGTATTTTCATTTTTCATCGTACGATATTACATCTGAACATTTAATTGCAACTGAAGGAGTATGTAAGTACACTAAGAAGTGAATCGAAACGTGCCCTTCGATTTAAGCTTCAGTTTTTCCAAAAAGGAATTGTACATATTTACAAAAAGTTCGAGAGAAAACTTGCAATGGTGATGTGAGTTGTTTCTGCAATACAAAAGACTAAATTGAAAATTGCATTGCAGGAACATAACAGTAAAATAAGCAAACCATCACTACAGTAATGCTGAGATAAACATTATAACAAATTAGGATTATCTCAAACAATTACTGTCACTGCAACATACAAATAAGATTTCAGAATATATATGTACTATATATATACATATATATATATATATATATATATATATATATATATATATATATATATATATATATATATATATATATATATATATATATATATATATATACAGTATATATATATATATATGTATATATATATATATATATATATATATATATATATATATATATATATATATATATATATATATATAATTGCAATGCTTGTTTACCAGAATGCATGAAATATCACACGGGGTTGGGCTGAAGATAAATAGAAGAAAGATAGAGATGATGAGAACGGTGTGGAGGATTTATTTTTTATTTTATTTTTGGTTTTGCCAAATCCTGTGTGTGTGAGAGAGAGAGAGAGAGAGAGAGAGAGAGAGAGAGAGAGAGAGAGAGAGAGAGAGAGAGAGAGAGAGAGATATTGTGTTAGCGAGCGAAAGTAGTTAGGTTAACGATCGTTTATGGTGAGAAAGACTGTTGGTACAAATGAGATTGTTTGTTTACATTTTTTAGTTAGGTTACGACAGTGGTGAATGTTTCGGAGCGAATGCTTTTTTTATTTGACTGCAGCATAAGGCAGTTGTGTGAGAGCTGGATTATATTTATATTTTTCTGACCAGCGTGGAAGTGTTGATTCATTTAAAAAGCCGCGATTCCTCCTTTGGAGAGACCTAAATTTTTTCGAATGCTGAGATATAGTTGATGACCTGGCCTGTGATTGATTTTGGTATTAAGACTGCTCTTTGGATTGACGATTGTTGATGACCGGCCCGTTTACTTCCGATTGATGATGATGATGATGATGGTGGTGCTAATAATAACCACGACCCCAATCAGGGAAGTAGTTGTGGCGAATTGCCACTCAATGAACTGTTAAACACAGAGTTGTGTGCCGTAAAGACAGTCCGGCTTGTGTGTGGCGACCGTGTTGGTGTACCATAATATTTTTTACAAGAAATTCATATATATATTTATTTTTGGTGTTGGTGTGTGGTATAAGTTAAGTTTGTTAGGATTTTTTGTGTTTATTTTGATGGTATTACGTTTTATTTATCTTTAGTGTTAAGTTTTGATTGGTTTAAAGTAGTTATTTTGAATGTGGATGGTTTATGATTTATTTTAAGTTTTAAGAATTATAGTTTTAAGGTTATGTTTAGTTTTTTTTACCTTCTGTTAAAGAGTCTGGTATAGATAACGTAAGGGGAAAGTTTGTTTTGTTGAGACAATTGTCTGTAGGTGTGATTTAGGGTGTGGGGCTTGTTTTTTTAAACATCCCGCCACATTATTTTGGCGCCCGAACAGGGACAGTCGAGGTGGGATTGAACCAGACTCTTTCACAAAGGTTATATTTAGGATTTAGATTTAAGGTTAACGACAATGGAAGGAAAATTAAAGGCTTTGGAGGAGGAATTGCGGCATTATAAAGAACGGGAGCAGATGTTGATAGTTGAGAAAGAGAGGTTGCTAGTAGAGAATGAGAGGTTGAACTGGGAGAATGAGGCGATGCAGAAGGAGCTTAGGGAGTTGAAGGGAACTGTAGAGAAAGTGGAAGAATGTTTTGAGATGAGGATGAAAGAGAATGAGGAACGGATGGAGAACCGATTGGAAGCTATGATGGGGCAAGTCATGGGGATGATGAAAACTATAATGGGTGAAGGTGCAGTCGGAGGAGTGTCCTCAGCTTCGGGTAATGGGTTAATAGTGGATGAGAAGGTTAAGGTAGGTGATAATGGGAAAGGAAGTGATAGTGATAGTAGTAATAGTGATGGTGATATTGAAGATAAGGGAATTAGGCATAGTAAGAATGAACAGAAAGGTGAGAGGAAAGATGAAAGGAAAGGTAAAAGTGATGTGAAGAAAGAGAAGAAAAAGTATCAGGCTAATAGCAGGGACGATCGTGAATGGGTGAAAGTGGTAAGTAAGAAAAAGGGTAAGAAGGGAATGGTTAAGGATAGGAATTTAAGTGTGGAAGTGGATTCATTATATTCAAATGAGGAAGAAGGTAACAAGGGAGTAGACAGTGATGATAGCAGTGAGAATGAACGTGATGTGTGTAAGACTGTGTTTATGAGAGAGGTACCTCGGTGTGAAAGGTTCAATGAGCATAGCAGTAGGGATGTATATGATTTTTTCAAGGAGTATGAGAGGTATTGTCAGGATAAGTATGGTGATAGTAAGAGTTTGGGCTAGGGAGTTAGGAGAATATTTGACTGGGTATTTGTTGACGATGTATGGAGTGATAATGAGTGTAGGGGACGTTGATTATGAAAGTGTGAAAACGAGAATAATTGAGCAGGTAAAACGTATGAAAGGGAGTGTTAAGTATAAGCGTAAGAATGATTTTGATGAAGCACGGATGAATGCAGGAGAAGCGATATCAATGTACGTATGTAGGTTGGAAACTTTAGCTAGGAAGAAGTATGGGGATGAAGGTATAAATGAGAATAAGGAGTTAATGAGGAAGTTTTTGGCTACTGTACCCGAGAATGTTGCTGAGTTTGTTAATTTGAAACGGAAGGAGAAAATGAGGTGGACGAAAGAAAGATTGACATGGGATGATATTTTAGAGATAGTTGAGGATTACGAGTTGGATAGGTGTATGAAAGAAAGTAAATCTGTGAGTGTAAGAACTGGAATGGAGGAAAGTGTGCCAGAATTTGTTAGTTTTAGAGATGCTGTTATGAGAGGACCGATGAGGGTAGCTGATAGTGTAGTAGATAGGAGTGTTAGGGCGAGTAATGTGGGAATACCTGTAAGGACAAATGAAGGGTTTAGGCAAGGGAATCAGGTTTGGAGGGATAGGAGTGCTAGTGCGCCGCAAGATAGGTCAGGTAGTTGTATCCGTGAAGAGAAGTGTTATAGATGTGGGAAAGTAGGACATAAGAAGAATGAATGTAGATGGGCTCTTGGTGCTTGTTTTGGATGTGGTGAGGTAGGGCATAGAATTAGCGAGTGCAAGAAAGAGAAAGGGGTAAAATGTTATCGGTGTGGTATGACAGGGCACATAGCGAGTGGATGTCGGAGTAATCGTACAAATGTGATTTGCGGTAATTGTGGTAAGGATGGTCATTATGCTAGAATGTGCAAGGAGCCACGGGGTAAGTGTACTGAATGTGGTGCAGATGGGCATGTAGCTAGGGTATGTAGGAAGAAGGGAGTAAATCAGCCAGGATGTTCGGGAAACTAGAGTGTAAGAGGGTTCAGCTGGGTGAGTCCTCGAGTGTGTGCGGAGTGAATGTGATGCATGTTCGTGAAGGTTTACTACATGAAGACGTGATGGGCGAAAGAGCTTATGACTGCATGAGTGCAAAAGTAAATTTTAATGGAATAGAGCTAGTTGGTCTGATTGATACTGGTTGTGGTGTCAATTTAATGTTTAGGAATGCATACGATAAGGTAAGGGATGTGTGTGAATTTAGGGGGTGTAAAGGTGAAGTGAAAGGTATCGGTAATTTAAGTATGTCTGTGCAAGGAAAGTTACGAGAAAATGTTATGATTGGGGGGCTGATGATGGAAGATAATGATTTTTATGTGGTTGAGGGAGTAAATGACAAATACGATGTGTTGTTAGGTTATAACTTCTTGAAAAAATGCGGTATGATTGTACATCCTAGTGTAAATATGATAGAGATGAAAGTTAAGGGTAAATTTTGTGGGGAATTTTATTTGAATGAAGATGGTAGTGTATGTACGAAGGTACGGAAAGGTGTGCCGTTAATAGCAAAAGAAGGTGTTAAATTGTCAAAAGATGCGAGTGAGGTTGTCAGTGTAAAAGTTGCATGGCCGAATAGTCTGGGAATTGCCAATAGTGACAATTGTGAATATGTAGTGGAAGGTTCGGAAGCAAGTAATTTGGTGAAAGCAAGTGTGCATGTGTATGATGGTATTTTGAATTTGCAGGAGCCGAAGGTGTATGTGAGCTTGTTGCCGACTGTAAGGAGGAAGAGAATACGGGGTATACGTGAGGGTGATTGCATGGGATGTATGTATACGTTGGTCAATGTAGAGGATGAAAGGTATGTTAAATTGAGACGGGTTATGACGGGTAAGATAAAGCCGGATGACGATTGGGACTATGAAAGTTTGAAAGAAAGAATTAATGTAGATGAGAATATAAGTGAGGGGGAAAGGGAACAATTGTATAGGATGTTATGGGATAGACGGAGAGTTTTGAGTCGCGGTGACGAGGATTGTGGGGGATCAAAGCTGCCTGAATTTAAGATAGTTCTTAGTAATGATACCCCCATATATCAGCGTCCCCGACATTTTTCTCCGCCTATTGCCAGAGAAATAGAAGAGCAGTGCCAGGAGTTAGAGCAAATGGGTGTAATAGAAAGGAGTGAGAGTGCCTGGAATAGCCCTATTGTACCTGTAAGAAAGCCGGATGGAAGTTTACGGATGTGTATTGATTATAGGAAGGTGAATGAAGTAACTGTTAAAGAACGTTTTCCGATGAATGTAGTGTCTGACTGTGTGTATAAGATGCATGGTATGAAAGTTTTTACAAAGTTAGATTTAGTTAGGGGCTATTACCAGATGCCTCTGGCAGAGGGGAGCAGGCCCATTACGGCATTTTCAAGTAGAAATTGTCATTTTCAGTTTAAAAGATTAAGTTTTGGCCTTGCTAATGCGCCTGCTGCCTTCCAGAGGGCGATGAATGTAGTTTTGGCTGGGTTTGATAGACAGAAGGTGACTGTTTTTATTGATGATATTTTGATTGCTAGTGAGACTGTTGAGGAACACATGCAGTTGCTTGAAGCAGTGTTAGAACGGTTGATAGAAGTTGGTGTGAAAGTTAAGCTTGAAAAGTGTACATGGTTGGCCGGGGAGGTGGAATTTCTTGGGCATGTGGTGAGTGAATCGGGTATAAGGAAGAGTGAAAAGTTTGTGAGTAAGGTGAGAGAGTTTCCACGTCCTCGTACGGTGCGCGAGTTGAGAGGTTTTCTTGGGTTAATTGAATTTGGTCGGAAGTTTGTCAGAGATTGTTCGGGAATAGGGAAGCCTTTGAATGAGTGGACAGGTAAGAGAAATAGTACGAGACTGAAATGGGATGAGCGTATGATTGAAGCATTTGAAAACTTGAAAGAAGAGGCTGCGAGAGACGTCACTTTGGCTTTTCCCGATTATAGTGAACATGCGAGTATGCTAGAGTTATATACGGATGCTAGTGGGATTAGTATGGGTGGTTGCTTGGTTCAAATGCAAAGAATAAACGGAGATGAACAGTTGAGAGTGATAGCGTATGTAAGCAAAGCATTTAATAAGGCTGAGCGAAAGTATTCCACGATTGAAAGGGAGTTGGCTGCGATAAGGTTTTGCGTGAAAGCGTTGAAGGTATTTTTGTATGGTGTGAAATTTATTGTGCGTACTGACCATCAGCCCCTAGTGTACATGATTAGGAAAGAGTCTGTGAATGCTAGAGTTGCGAGGACAATAGAGGATTTGAATGAATTTGACTTTAAGCTAGAATATGTACCTGGGAGTAAGAACGTGATAGCAGATGCGATGTCAAGAATGCATGGTAAGATAGAAGAGAGTAGCGAGAATGATAGTAATTTTGAAAGGTTGCCGGAAGATTTAATGGTGGTACAAAATTTTGAAGGGGATGACATGGTGTATAAATGTATTTTGTGTGGGTTAAATAAGGTTAAATTGAAGGGTTTGAATAAGGATATACCTGCTAGTATAGATGAGCTTAGAATGAGTGTTAGGAATGAAGTATAGAAAGAAATGGCATATAAGGAGGAGGATAGTATGCTTGAGGGTGAATTGTTATCAAAAGTATTGTTGGTAGTAAGTATGTTATATGGTGTCACTGTTTATTTGTATTTTGGGTGGAATCGTCCGATGCAGTACCGAGCAAATAAAGAGACTGAAAGGGAGTATATATTGAGGTTACAATGTAATGAAAGATGTTGCAAGTTGTTGAGTAAGAAGGAGGATTGTCCGAGTGATTTGAATCAGAATGGTATGAGCATAGAAGATAGTGAAGATGACCATGGGTGTGATAAGGATGACCCTATTGATAGGAGAGTAAACATTTGTATGCATGGTGTAAAAGGAAGAATGATGACGTATGTGGGTATAAATGAGAATGAATACTGTAGTTTAATTGATACAGGTGCGCAAGTGTCATTAGTGAATATGTCTGTTATCAAGGAAATAGAGCGGTACAATTGGGAAGTGAAAAGGCAGTGTACGAGTGTGAGAATTCATGGGATAGGTAAAGGAAGTTTGCTAGTTTGGGAAGAAGTGCGTTTGAAAGTAAAACTGGGAAGTATGGAGGTGGAACATAATTTTATTGTAATGGGAGAGAATGAGATGCCTAGTTGTTTTTTGATAGGAATTGACTTTTTAAGATTGCATGATTTATCAGTTGATATTGGTAGTGGTTTGCTTCTGAAGAATGGATGTGAAGTAGTTGCGATAGAAGATAATAGTGTATTTATGGCGAATTTTGTTGGAATGGTTGATATTACGAGGAGTGAGGATGATCTACTGACTAAAGAGGAGGTGGAAGAAATGCAAGATGAATGTGAGGAAATTAAAAGGTTACCTGAATGTATGTTGAATAGTATCGAGGTAGAAGAATGGCCGTCTGATTTAGAGGTGTATAAGAAAGTTAGTAAGAGACTTATTGTGTGTAAGAATATTGTTTATTTTCTACATAAAGGAATGGATGAAGATATATATGTTCCTGTGTTTCCAATGCATGCAGCAGTAAGTATGTGTATGTTAGTGCATGACAGATATGGGCATATGGGTAAGAATAAATTATGGGAATGCATGCGTGAGAGATTGTTTACACCTGGGTTGAGTCAGATATGTAAGGATGACGTTATTTCAGCTTGTTTTGGAACTTTGGATGTATTGCTGTGGCCTCTTGTCTACTATGAAGCTGATGATTATGTAGGAAGTGTGGTCATCGGCGAAATTACGTAAAAACTGTAGACTTAATCTTCCAAAGTGAAAATTTAACATCAACACCCTCCTGGGTTTTGGGAAGATTAGCCTTTGTACCCTGGGGCTGGTGCCTCAGGGTTCCCTATCTAGACGTGTGGCTGTAAAGCCTTTCATTTAAAGGGAATTATTCCCTAAAAACTATAAGAAGACTGTGTTTGAACCAAGGGAAAATGGCTTCTGCTTTAAGAAGAGTGAACTCTATTGGGTTAGTGTTCTTGAACACAAAGCCAACGCATGAGGATGTAAGTGCGGCATTGTTTGTACATATTGGTATTCGCCTTCAAGATCTTCAAGTAGTCCAGTTTCTACGAAAAAAGGTAATTGTCAAGTTCGCTGAAAAGGCGGTTTATGATCGTGTTGTCAAAGACTTCGAAGGGAAACATGTCACAGGTAATAGTGTTTCTTTGAAAGTAACAGACGAAAGTTCAATGTTTACCTTTGTTTCTATTAGAGACTGTCCAGAGGAGATGGAGGATGAGGTTTTAACGAATATTCTTCGACAGTATGGTAGAGTGGAGGGCCTAAGACGCAATGTTTATAACCAGGGTCCTTTTAAAGGTGCTTTAAGTGGTATACGTACCGCCAAAATGTATGTCAAAAAGAACATTCCATCGAAAATTACTGTGAATGGTTTTCAAATTCAGTTGTTATATAGTGGTCAAAAGAGAACGTGTTTCAAGTGTGGTTCAGAATCTCATGAAGCAAGAGAATGCGAGACAAGTCGATATGAAAGATCAAATGTATTCGATACTCGAGATTTTCCTGCCTTAATACCAGTGGAAAGTAAAGTGGTTAATCAGCCTAGCAGCAGTAATGAGGATGGTCGTAATGCTTCATTGAACACCGGAATTACAGATGAGCTACACGATTTAGTGGGTAAAGACAACAGGAATTTAACAATGAGCAGTATAAGTGAGGAATTACCAGACGGGGACGAACACGGAAATCCACAGACTCAAGTGAAAGAAACACAGTTGAACGAAACTAGCGAACCAGGGATAAAGGTAATGACAGTAGAAGCAGAGGTACACAATGTTATGACGGATGGTTCTCAACCGGAAGAGGTAAGGAAAGGAGTAGTTGATATAACGGCTAATAAAAGGTTACTAACGAATGTCTCTACGATGAAATGTAAACATTCTGAATTGCATGGTAAAGATAGTGCTGAAATTCAAAATAATAGTGTAAAAAGGGAAAGTATTTCTAATGTTAAGGACGATGAGGATGGAATTGTTATGAATCCTTTGTTAAATTATTCTCAGTTATCTAATATCCTTGATGATTTAGAGAATATGCAGTATGACACCGAACAAGCCATAACCCCCAACAGTGAGCCTGGATTAGGTAAACATAAACATAACGAGGACCATACCAATGGCAGTGAGGAAAAATGTCCTAAACTTGCTAGAATAAGCAAATAAATTTAAACTTTATTTTTTTTTCTAATGGCTCTAATAGTGGCATCAATAAATATTTGTGGTTTAAATGAGCTCAACAAACAGATACAACTTAAGATGTTAGCTTCTCAATATAAGATTGATGCATTGTTTATTCAAGAACATAATATTAGAGATAGGAATAAGATAAGATATCTTGAGGAAAGTTTTGAAGTACTGCTGAATATGCCAACTATTTTTAAAGGAGGCACTTGTTTTTTATTTAATAAAATGTCTAATATTTCTGTAATGTCAACGGAAAAAGATGAAACGGGTAGTATATTATCTGCAAGAATCCAACATAATGGCAGTCATTTTTTCTTGTTGAATGTATATGCACCGTCAGGATCTTCTAAAAAGAAGGAAAGAGAGAGTTTGTTTTCTGATAACATTTTATATTACTTGAGGCAAAATACTTCAAATTTAATTCTAGGTGGCGATTTTAATTGTGTACTCTCAGGAAGAGATGTGAGTACGGGGAACGAAAGATGTGTATCCAAAGCACTCAAGTCTCTGGTAAAACAACTGGCTCTGAAAGACGTATGGTTTTCGAAACACACTATACCCTCGTATACTTATTATCGAGCTGATTATGGTTCCAGAATTGACCGTATATATGTAAGTGACCTTTATAGTAACATAAAACAGTGTCAAAATATTCCATTATCTATGACAGATCATAACATGCTATTAACCCACTTTTTTATAGACAAACAGTGTAGAATGGGGAGGGGATATTGGAAATTGAATACGTCGTTACTGAATAGAGATGACTTTGACGTGAACTTCAAGAAGTTTTGGGATTATTTGAAAAGGGAAAAAAGAAAATATCCCAATATTATGGAGTGGTGGGATATTTTTGTGAAACCTAAAGTAAGATATTTTTTTGTTAGATTTTCCAAACAAGCTAACCAAGAGAAATATGGTACATTAAATTTTTTACAAAGCCACTTAGAAGTCTTAGCTAACAAGGCTTCGATTGGTAATATTGATTTTGAACAAATGAAAATCCGTAAAGATCGAATAAAGTCTATAAAAGATGAAATAAGTGAAGGTGTAAAAATTAGGTTAAAAACAGAAGAAAGGTTAAATGGGGAGCGACTGTCTGCTCATCTATTAGGGAAAGAGAAATCAAGAGGGAGAAAAAATATTATTAGAGAATTGCGTTTGGAGAATGGTGTAACACTGCATAACACTGACGCTATTGTTCACCATGTAAAGCAGTATTATAAAGCTCTATTCTCTAAGGTACATACAGACTCGAGGTTACAAGACCATTTTCTTATGTCTATTGACAGCACCATAAACGAGGAAGACAACGAAGTGTTATGTAGTGTTGTAACTTCCAAAGAGGTATTTAACGCTTTAAAATCTATGAACAAAGGTAAAACACCAGGGGAGGATGGGCTTCCGTTAGAGTTTTACTTAAAAACATGGAATATTATCAAACCTGAGTTTACGGAAGTGGTGAAGTATGCTTTAAACGTAAATTTTCAATTGGGGCAGAGTCAAAAGAAAGGTATCATAAAACTCGTTCACAAAGGAGGGGACATGCTATCTTTGAAGAACTGGAGGCCTATTGCATTGCTAAATACTGACTATAAATGTATTTCAAGAATACTGGCAAACAGAATGGCGAGTGTTTTAAATAAGGTTGTATCAGAGGAACAATTTTGTTCGGTGAAAGGGAGATCAATAATAAACTGTAATACACTAATCCGTGATATCATATATTATGTTAATGAAAATAATTTAAACGGAGCTCTGGTCAATCTGGACTGGAGTAAGGCCTTCGACAGGGTAAATCTAGATTTTATGTTTAAGACTTTATCACGAATGGGTTTCAGAGACGATTTTGTTATGAAAATAAGAATGCTATATGACGGGAGCCTAAGTGCAGTTTGTATAAATGGAATCGTTAGTGACTATTTTCCTGTTGAACGATCGATACGCCAGGGCTGTCCTATGTCAATGATAGCATATGTTTTGTTCCAAGAATCACTGTATAGAACTATGAAACAAAATGTAAGTGTTCAACCAATAGAACTCCCAAATGCATTCCAGTGTTCTGTCATAGGGTTTGCGGATGACAGTTCGGTGTTTGTTAGAACAACTGAGAGCATACAGGAAGTGTTCCATACAATAGCAAAATTTGAGCAAGCTACAGGGGCAGAGCTAAATCGTGAAAAAACTTGTGTTATGGGACTGGGTAACTGGAAACATCGAAATGAATGGCCAGTTGAATGGTTGCAACATAAGAACAAATGCACTGTATTAGGGATGTTGCTATGCAATGATTATGAAGAAATGGTTAAAGGAAACTGGGATGAACTCATTAGCAAAGTTCAGGTAAGAGTAAACATGCTCTCAAACAGATTTTTGTCTATGTATCAAAAAGCTGTCATTATTAATTCCTTAATCTTAAGTAAAGTGTGGTACATGTGCCACGTGTTTCCCTTGGTAAAGAGCAAAGCAAAACTCCTAGAACAAGCAATCTTTCGGTACCTGTGGTGTGGAACGTATCAGCCTATTAAGAGAGAATCCCTTTATCTTCCAAAAGCGAAAGGAGGCATAGGTATAATCAATGTGTATTACAAGACAGCAGCTATTTTAACGAGCACATATTTGAAGATTATTCATTCAGAAACTTATGGAAGGCAGCTAGCCCTTTATTTTACACGTATTAGAATAAGTTATATGTTTCGTTTGGAAAATTGTCATGATGTATCATACTCAGGTACTCCTTTCTACAATTATATTGTTGATATCCTAAGGAAATTGATAAAAACTCCGAACTTTCCACATGTTAAAAGTAAAAATATTTACAGGTCTATAATGCCAGAACATTTGCCTATTGTATTGGAGAGATATCCACTCTTTAACTGGAAGGATATATGGAATAATCTATCGTGTAAATATGTTGATTCGTACCAGAGAAGTTTGATGTACAGATTTTTGTATGAATCATTAGCCACAAAAGAGAGGCTTAGAGTACTAAATATAAGAAATGATAATTTCTGTAACAAATGTATGTAAGTAGAAAATCATTTACATGTTGTATATTTTTGTATGTATGTTAAACCCATATGGGAGTGGTTTCAAACCTTAATTTTAGAAATATGTATATTAAAAGTAGAACAACCAATAAAATTTTTGATGATGGACTACACGTGTAAAACCAAGAAACAGGTAAACACAGTAAATGTTCTTCTCATTGAATATATAAATTGTGTATGGTATAGCAGGGATGACAATGTATCTCCTTCAGAAAGAATCTCCTTATTAAGATGTAGAATAAAATACACCAAGTGGGTCCTATCAAAATCATACGATATAGAGAAACATTTTACCCGCCAATATGTTGAAAATATTTAACAAGTATACTGTGTCATTAGAGGTAAAAATTTATAGAGTACTTTGTAGTTTAAAGCAATGAGAGTCAATTTTTTTTTGTATTAAGTATTAAAAATATTGTAAAATATATATTGTAAAAGTGTCATATCTGTGTATATAGATACTTGCTGTATATACTATGTAAATTTACTTAATAAAAAAAAAAAAAAAAAGATATGTAAGGATGTAGCGACTACGTGTGAAGATTGCCAGAAAGGGAAGTATCAGAGAGTGCATGCTAATCCGCCTGTTTTGAGATTACGTATGAACGAACCATTTGAGATGTTTGTGATTGATTGTGTTTCGTTGCCTGTGACTGCGAGAAGACATGTGGGAATGATTGTTATGGTTGATCACATGAGTAAATTTACCTATGCAATACCCATCAAGGATAAACGGAGCGAGACTGTTGCAAGAATGGTTGGTCAAGTGATGTTGCCGATGTGTGTGTGTAAGCCTGTGAGAATGTTAAGTGATAATGGCCCTGAGTTTGTTGGATGGGAGTTTGAGCAGATGTTAAGAGAATGGGGTATTGAACATGTGTATTCGACTCCTTATATGCCAAGTGCGAATGGGTTGGCTGAAAGGACTGTAAGAACATTAACTGAAATTTTGCGAATGATGAGTACATGTGATAATGATTGGGATTTGTATGTTGGTAGAGCGTTGTGGGCTTACAATGCAACAGTGCATAAGAGTACGGGTATGTCTCCATGTAAGTTTGTGTTAAATTTTGAAAAGATAATAAGACCGAGGTTGGGTGTGTCGGGGGATGATAGAGATGTGTGGAGGAAAGCAAATAAGAGGTTTGAAAGCTTTAAAGTTGGTGAGAGAGTGATGAAAGAAGTAATTGAAAAGGGTAGAATGAATGTAAATAAGGTGCGTGATAAATTTGAAGGTCCCTATGATGTGTTAGAAGTTGGTTCGAGTGGGTTAAGTTACGTTTTGGGTAAGTTGTGTGTGGGTGGTATTGTGGAAAAAATTAGGGCCCACCACAACCAGTTGCGTAAATGGAAAGAGGTACCTGAGTATATCAAAGAGAATGGGATGAGTAAATGGTTGAAAAGGAACAAGGGTGAACCTAGTATGTATGAGGACTTAGGTCTGGAAGGTAAACAGTTAGTGTTAGTAGAATATAAGAAAAGGAAGAATACAAGAGCTTTAAGTAAAGATGAAAGAAGGGGAAATTTTATAAGTAAAAGTGAGAATAGAAATAAGTATGACAAGGGTGTAAATGTGCAAGTGTGTATGGAAGATAAATGTGTTAATACAGATGAATCATGGCTGAGTATGAATGATACCTATAGTGTGTGTGGCTTTTCCTTAGGTGATGTAAAAGAAAGGATGACGAATGCGAGAGTGAGAGATAGGAGAATGATTAGTAGTATGAATGAATCTTTTACTAAAGTTGAGAATGTTTTTGATGAAATGGATGAACTGTTTACAGAAATGAGTGTAATTATAGGGCCAGATGAGAACGAGGTAGATATGATTGTACATGATATATTAGATGATAGGGATCTAGATAGGAATAGTGTTAATGTAGCGAATGATTGTGATAAGGAAGAAGTGAATGAGAGAGTATATGGAGGCCCAGTTACTCGGAGTAGAGGTCCCGTTCCCGACTGCGACTGGGTTATGAAAAAAATAATGTAAGTGTTGTGTGAGAAGGATTTGGCAAAGTAAGGGGGAAGGAATGTGGAGGATTTATTTTTTGTTTTATTTTATTTTTGGTTTTGCCAAATCCTGTGTGAGAGAGAGAGAGAGAGAGAGAGAGAGAGAGAGAGAGAGAGAGAGAGAGAGAGAGAGAGAGAGAGAGATATTGTGTTAGCGAGCGAAAGTAGTTAGGTTAACGATCGTTTATGGTGAGAAAGACTGTTGGTACAAATGAGATTGTTTGTTTACATTTTTTAGTTAGGTTACGACAGTGGTGAATGTTTCGGAGCGAATGCTTTTTTTATTTGACTGCAGCATAAGGCAGTTGTGTGAGAGCTGGATTATATTTATATTTTTCTGACCAGCGTGGAAGTGTTGATTCATTTAAAAAGCCGCGATTCCTCCTTTGGAGAGACCTAAATTTTTTCGAATGCTGAGATATAGTTGATGACCTGGCCTGTGATTGATTTTGGTATTAAGACTGCTCTTTGGATTGACGATTGTTGATGACCGGCCCGTTTACTTCCGATTGATGATGATGATGATGATGGTGGTGCTAATAATAACCACGACCCCAATCAGGGAAGTAGTTGTGGCGAATTGCCACTCAATGAACTGTTAAACACAGAGTTGTGTGCCGTAAAGACAGTCCGGCTTGTGTGTGGCGACCGTGTTGGTGTACCATAATATTTTTTACAAGAAATTCATATATATATTTATTTTTGGTGTTGGTGTGTGGTATAAGTTAAGTTTGTTAGGATTTTTTGTGTTTATTTTGATGGTATTACGTTTTATTTATCTTTAGTGTTAAGTTTTGATTAGTTTAAAGTGATTAAGTTTTGATTGGTTTAAAGTAGTTATTTTGAATGTGGATGGTTTATGATTTATTTTAAGTTTTAAGAATTATAGTTTTAAGGTTATGTTTAGTTTTTTTTACCTTCTGTTAAAGAGTCTGGTATAGATAACGTAAGGGGAAAGTTTGTTTTGTTGAGACAATTGTCTGTAGGTGTGATTCAGGGTGTGGGGCTTGTTTTTTTAAACATCCCGCCACAACGGAGTATGCAATGGAAGATGAAATATCATTGGAAGGAGAATTGATTAATGAGGTAGAATCATTTACGTATTTAGGAACTATTATCTCCAATACATGGTTTTTAGAATTAGAGTTTAGTGAAAGATTGAAATAAGCAAATCAGACAATGTCTAGGTTAAGTGAAATTTGGAATTCAAATTGCCAGAAATTGCATATAAAAATCCTACTATGTATCACTTTAGTGAGATCGGTGTTACTGTATGGACACGAGTCATGGTATGACAATGAAACAATCTCTAGTAGATTTGAGAACAAAGCCTTCAGAAGGATATTGGGAGTTAAATGGCAGGACAGGATTAGAAATGAAACTATAAGAGATTACTCGAGTGCCATATGTGGATGGGATCATGTTAAGGGGTAGATGGAGATGTTTTGGGCATGCCCTTCGCACTCCCCATGAGACATTAGTTCACAAAACGTTAAGCTGTGTTCCATCCAACGTTGCCTTTTTCCTCTGTTGTTGTAACAGATCCATCTCTCTTTTTAATGGGTATATGCTTCTATTTTGCCCCAGTAGAGATTTCATTAATAATTCTGTGAGCAATTCTTACACCATATCCACTCCCTGAATTCAGAGCTTTGTCAGCCTCATCTGCTTGTGTGTGTGTATTTAATGGGGTGGGGATGTTTATACCGTACCCTCACATTCGAAAACTACAGTCAGAAAATTTGAAGAAGTAGCAAGATGGTACAGCGCATAATTTCCGTTTGAAAAGTCCGTGGATCGTTCTTGGATTATTGCCTGCTGTTATCCCAGCTGTAAATGTGCAACAGATGAAAGGACACGGGGCGTGCAATCTCTCAGAAAGGCTAGCTATGAAATTGGAAGTACCTAATATGTATATCTGTTGTACTGAAGAAGTGTATAGATTACTCTCGCATTATTACCAATGTTATACAAATACTATGTTGGCTCTTTAGAGGATTTTACTGCGCAGGAGTTGGGGGGGGGCGCATAGTTTTTTTTATATATACAGCTATGTATATTAGCTACTTTATATATGCATGCATGTAATCTCTGGTGCATGTGTGCATAAAAATCACACTGTAGACCCGTCCCTCTCACCCATAAGCACAAAATGCATATCTTTGGGAAAAGAAAATGTGCTAAAAAGAGCAACGACTGAGGTATTCCGAGCCTTATGCAGGAATCTCAATATTTATGTTTCAAGATCTCTGCGTCTGCAATGGAAAGGTGTCAATTTCTCCAATAAATATGGGCTAGGCTAAATTGACCTTCGCTGTCGAGGAAAGGAGAAAGAGAATAAGAGGAAAATAGGTTCCTTGAAAGGGGGAGATATTTTTGGTGCATTTCTCTGACCTCTGCGTCAAGGGTGAAGGAAAAATACAATACGTTGCACATTTTGTTTTTTTTTAGAAATTGATATAGATAGTAATGTATGTATATGATAATTAATCTCTCTCTCTCTCTCTCTCTCTCTCTCTCTCTCTCTCTCTCTCTCTCTCTCTCTCTCTCTCTCTCTCTATATATATATATATATATATATATGTGTGTGTGTGTGTGTGTGTGTGTTGATTCCACTAACAATCAAATTATAGAATTAAAAGATATCTTTCACCAGATCAGGTATGGGAATGCTGTGATCAAGTGTCATTTTTTTTAGCATAAGCTTACTTTGTGATTTTATGCTTAAACATAAGAGGACATGATGTCAAAATTGAACTATTTTTTAAGATTTTTGTATAAAAGATAACCAAGAGTGTCTAATTTTGTCTCACCAAAAAGGAGATTTGGAATCACATCCGTTTTCAGTATACACAACATTATTTCGACCGCTTCTTAAATCATTTATGTTTTTATTCTTTTTAAAACGATTGAGGTATACTTGAGAGGAGTTCAGCCAAACACTGGAAATGTTCTGATTCCTTTTAGCCAAAGTTTTAGCTAATTTAAATGAGGTATTTTTTCATGGATTAAAATGAAGTTTAAAACTGATAAACCCTAAAATAAAATAAATGGAAAACGATCAGCAAATGCAAGCGCTGGTATTTTTTTTTTATTGCAAATTACATATATAAATATATATTTTTACTAGATTAATAAAAGTAACGGTAGTCTGAATTTCATTGGTAGTGTTTTGTACTATTATGCGTTCTCATGATTTTTTTTTCTTACTTTTATTACATTTTGTATATCATGAATTATAAATTGAAATATCGAATTCGCCCCCTCCGGGATTTAGCCTCACTCGTTTTATTTTTCCTTAATTTTCGGGTATATCGAATCTGTTCCTCTAGAGGGCTGTCCGTTTCACAGAGGTCCATCACACATGAAATTTGAATGTAAGTTTCAGTCTTTTGTATCTTATTGTCTATATATATTTGTCCACCAGTTGCACTGTCTGTGGTAGCCTCGTTTGTTTTGAAAATCTCTTCTTCATTTCCACTGCCTTTCAAGCTGGAGACTTCATTATCTTGTTGCTTTGGGATTTGCTAACTGTTCACACCCATTACTCGTGCCCTGATTATGTTCATTCCACAAATTCACGTAAGAAGTTACTAGATTAAAAAAAAATTCTCCAACACATAACTTTCGTTCACTCTACACACGCCAAAGAATATTCTTTAGAGATTTACTCACCTGGTGAAATTGGTCAAAAGTTCATTGGATTTACGTTAATGGTCTCTGAATTCATTGATGCATTATTTTAGGTTGGCCTTCATAATCTCTGATTTTACTACTACTACTACTACTACTACTACTACTACTACTACTACTACTACTACTACTAGCTAAGCTACAACCCTAGTTGGAAAAGCAGGACGTTATAAGCCCAAGGGCTTCATCAGGGAAAAATAAACAAGGAAGTAGATATAGTACAAGAGAAATAATGAACAATTAAAATAAAATATTTCAAAACAGTAACAACATTAAAACAGATCTTTCATATATCAACTATAAAAAGATAGTTATGTCAGCTCGTTCAACAGGAAAGCATTTGCTGCAAGTTTGAACTTTTGAAGTTCTGTCGATTCAATTACCTGATTACGAAGATCGTTCCACAACTCGGTCACAGTTGGAATAAAACTTCTAGAATACTGTGTAGTATTGAGCCTCATGATGGAGAAGGTATGACTATTAGACATAACGGTATACCTAGAATTTCGAACAGGATGGTATTGTCCTGGAAGATTTGAATGTCAAGGATGGCCAGAATTATGAAAAGTATTACGCAATATGGGTGGTAACGAACTAATTGAACGACGGTGCCAGAGATTTATATCTAGATCAGGAATAAGAACTTTGATAGAACGTAAGTTCCTTTCCTACAAATTAAGATGAAAATCAGCAACTGGGGATCAGACAGGAGAACAATACTCGAAAGAAGGTTGAATGAAAGAATTAAAACACTTTTTCAGAATAGTTTGATCACTACAAATCTTAGAAAAACTTCTCGATAAGCCAGTTTTTTTTAGCAATTGAAGAAGAGACAGTCCTAATGTGTTCCTTAAAGGTAAATTTGCTGTCGAGAGTCAAACAAAGAATTTTAAGAGTCATACAGAGTTAAAGAAACTTGGTGGAGGAGGTACTAAACGACCTGGAACCGACATCGTCAACACAGTCAATCAAAGAGAAGTTCGTGACGTCAGCGGACATTTGATATATATTCAAAATATATACTTAATAAAAAAATGGACCAATTACTCAAAAGTAAATGGAGAGCGTGCTCTTGTAAACAAATACCAATTGGAGTTATGGAAATTGGTCGGTAATCAGCTGGACTTGAGCTACCACAAACGCATATACATAATATAGTAATATTATCAATTCTCTAGTGCTAAGAGAATCTCCTCTTGCTAACGGAAAATAACTGTGGAGCTAAGAAGTCAGTAGTCTTTTAAAAACAAAACAAAAGGAAAAATACCATATGGACCTACACCATAAGCATCAAGGTTCATCAAGAGAGTTTTAATTTCACAAGATCGGAAAGCTAAACTAGATAGTTTAGCCTCTGAAAAACAAGAATGAGGAAGATCATTCGTATTTATCCTTCTAAGTTGAATGAAACTTGTTTGCTTCCCATGTCTACATAGATCACCAGCATGTTTTCAACCCTTAACTATACGCACCATTGACTCTCCCACGTCTTATGTATAGTAGTTTCGTTTAACCTAATTTTAATGTTTTTTCCTTACTTTTTGTAAACCTTGTTTTTTTTCCCTATTAATCCAATGCCTTAACATAACTATTTTATAATAGATGTGGGCATTGTTTAAATTTTTGTAAATTATGCTCTATTGATATAAATGAAAAATAAAAATATTTAAGATTAAAAACGGTCATTCCTGATTGCCTATTCGTAACTCAGTTATTTGAGGTTAAAAGGAATTATTTAAGGTTAACGAAGTCATTAAAATGCATTGGAGTCATGATAGGGGTTGTATATGTTTGTTTTTTGCCACCGAGAAATTCGTATTTGTAGCAGAAAATCATACATGCAGATCTTCGTAATTTATTCATGTGCCCGGAATATATTTTTCTCGCGCCGAAGCTTTGAGGAGTAAAAATGTTGGGGAAAAGATTCGGGAATGATGTCGGAAACAAATTATGGGGTGACTCATTTGTCATGGTTTTTTTCGTCCAAAGTTTCAGACTTTTTTATTAAATGGTTATTCATTTCACGTTTATATGTTGCTGGTTTTTATCAGATGTAGATGTAATATGTGATACACACTCTCTCTCTCTCTCTCTCTCTCTCTCTCTCTCTCTCTCTCTCTCTCTCTCTCTCTCTCTCTCTCTCTCTCTCTCTCTCTCTCAAATTGATTTTTATAACCGTTTTTTGAAATGTAATTTGATAACGTTCAGATTTACTATAGTTTTCTTATCAATTCCATATTCAAGACATCATTACTAAGATATTCAAAATATGCCACGTACCTCTAGTTGCTTGAAGTGAACCTTTCCTCCTTCAAGATCTCCCGGTATCTTCAATTTATCGACTCATGCTGCTAGTAATCTGACGTTGTATTTAAATTTTTTATAAAGACATGGTAAAGCTGATTGATGTAGTCGATACGAATATACAATTGATTAATTCCAAATGATAGTACATTATATTACTCCCGAGTAGTCGTAGTGAAACCATACTCATATAATTCCAGGTTGTGAACTGTCATATATACCATAGAATATTATGAAGGAAATCTTCGCTGGTTATTGGCTACTTATAGTTTTAGAAACTAATCCTCTTGAGCGAACGTTGAAGATGGATTTACCGGTAAAGATTCCTCTTATAAGAGTCCCCAAATCCGCTTATATAAATTGAGTCATGTTTATGTATTCAGATTTTTCGTTAATCGTTGTTATTTTATTGACTTGTATATATTATATATATATATATATATATATATATATATATATATATATATATATATATATATATATATATATATATATGCAATGGAAGATGAAATATCATTCGAAGGAGAAAGGTCTATGGAGGTGGTATCATTTGAATATTTTGGAACCATAATATCTGATACTTGGGGTCTTTAGAATTCGAGTTTATTGAAATATTGAAAGAAGTAAATCAGACAATGGCTAGGTTAAGTAAAAGTGGGAAATCAAATCGCCTGAAATTTCATATAAAAATCAGGCTATATATCAGTTTAATGAGATTGGTGTTACTGTATGGACATGAGTCGTGGTATGACAATGAAACAATATCCAACAGATTTTGTTGATTTGAGAAGAAATCCCTCAGAAGAATATTTGGAGTTAAATAGCTGGACTGGATTAGAAATGAAACTGTAAGAGAGATTACTCAAGCCCTATATGTGGATGAGATCATGGTGAAGGGTAGATAGAGATGGTTTGGGCATGCTCTTCGCACTCCCCAAGAGAGATTAGTTCACCAAACTTTCAGCTGGGCTCTACAGGGCACTAGAAGAGTTGGAAGACCCAGGCCTACATGGCTGGGGACTATGAAGCATAAAGTAAATGGTAATGAATGGAGAATTATTGATTTAAAAGCTCAAGAGAGAGACTACTGGCGAAATCTAACAAAGGCCCTTTGCGTCAATAGGTGTAGGAGGAGATGGTGATGATGATGATTAGTCTGTGTTTCTCCCTTTTTTTTACCCGTCAGTTTTAGTATTAAGTTCTCCCTTTTTCTGTCAGCATTAGTATGTGGCTCTCCCTTATTTCTGTCAGTATTAGTATTTTGTATTTATTAGAATGTGGTTTTCCTTTTTTTCTGTGAGTATAAGATTTTGTCTTCGTTTGGTTGGTTATCACCACGAGTGGATGAGTTTAAAAGGCTGAATTTTATCATCTTTTGCACACCCTTCCAAAGTCTCTCTCTCTCTCTCTCTCTCTCTCTCTCTCTCTCTCTCTCTCTCTCTCTCGTTACCTACACTTTATCAAAGTGGTCCTTGACATTCGTAATGGAAAATTTCTTATGGGTGTGACATTGAAATGCCTTTAATGCTATGATATATTAAATGCAAAGATTTTATGACTTCAGAAGAGGGGAAATGGCATTGTCAGCTAGATCTCGTCATATATTAGCTTTTAATTTTTAACATGTATAAGTGACATGGATTTACAATTTTATCTTACTCATTTTCTCCATGAGCATGTACTGGTTTTCATAATGGCAGACACAATTTTATTTATTTTTTTTGTATTAAAAGACCCAAATTGGCTTTCGATATTTTTTCTGCATGATTTCCTTTTTTTCATCCCACGGTTATTTCTGTATTTTTAATGAGGATGGACGTATAAATCTATCTGTGTCTTTACACAAAAATTCTGTTTCTAGAGAAGTAACGAAAGACGCAGTAGTCTGGTGGAAAAGTCAATTATATCATGATTATGATGGAACAATGAAAGATTTTTTTGTGTGCGTGCATGTGTTTCCTGGAACATCAAAGGACTACAGTTTTAGAGCTTCAGAAAAAATCTCTAATATTAGAAAAGACAATCTACTTTTTACAGTTTCCATGAAAATAAACTGTACAGAGTTGCCATGGTGCAGTAATTTTCTGGCAGTTCTGGACTGTTATAGGGATGAATTTTGTTTTTGAGGATTTCGTTGTATAATAGTTAAAGATACAGTTTAAAATGCTTAGCTATTAGGTGCTTATATATTATTGTAGGTTTCTGAGCAATACAGCATACTGTAGTGGAAAGACCATACGTTGCCAGTCTTTATTAAGTGGATAGAATAGAAAGTTGCCAATACAAGCTAAAACCAATGGCCCTACAATGACAAAAATTATGAGACGTACTAATTAAATCTGGTTGTCATTTTGTTTGATGCATGAATGATGTCCTTGAGAAATTTAATTGATAGAGGCATCCTTATCCTTATGGAACACGTTCTAAGGTATGCAGGGATGTTCGTATGCTCTTCGTGAAAATCATAAAGGATATATATATATATATATATATATATATATATATATATATACATATATATATACATATATATGTATGTATATAATATATATATATATATATATATATATATATATATATATATATAGTGTATTTATGTTTAAATGCATACGCACTATAGTTCTCACGCAAATGCTCGCGTATGCTCCATAAAAAAGTTTGATAATTTAGTCCGAAAAACATCAAGATTTATGAAAACTAAAGAAGTTCCTACTGGAATAAAAAAGCCGAAAATGCTTGACATACCCTGTTGCTTTCTTGTAAAAGTTTGCTGATGAATTAACCATTTGTAATAGGAGAGTTAAAGTTATCAACAAGGTAAGGCTACCTCCTCTCGCACAGAACATCCATTACCCCAAGACTATGGGTTCATTACCCCACTGGGGTAATTTAATCTAAGGGTTGGGAAATACTGCTCTACGGCATTGCACTGCTAGGTTATTACCACTGCCCCTTGTTTCTGTTATTCATGAGTGACCTTTAAACTTTTAGGTGTTTTCTAGGTATAACTTCACGAACTTTGTAGTGTCCTTTCGGCTCTTAGCTGTATTATATTATTATTATATAACTTACTAAGCTACAACCCTAGTTGGAAAAGCAGAATGCTATAAGAACAGGGGCTCCAACAGGAAAATAGCCCAGTGAGGAAAGGAAAAAAAGGAAAAATAAAATATTTCAAGAACAGTAAAAACATTAAAATGAATATTTCCCATATAAACTATAAAAACTTTAACAAAACAAGAGGATGAGAAATTAGATTGAATAGTGTGCCCTAGTGTACCCTCAAGCAAGAGCACTCTAACCCAAGACAGTGGAAGACCGTGGTACAGAGGCTATGGCACTACCCAAGAATAGAGAACAATGGTTTGGTTTTGGAGTGTCATTCTCCTAGAAGAGCTGCTCACCATATCTAGAGTGTCTCTTCTACCTTTACCAAGAGGAAAGTAGCTACTAGTTAACTCCTTGGTTGAAGAAAATTTTTTGTACTCTTTAGTCTTTTACTTTTCTTCCATATGGCTGACTAATCTATTCCAATTATTACTTGATAGTTCAACTGCAGATGTTTCCTGCAGTTGCAACTGCGTGCTATATGGACTCCCAGGCTCCGGAGCCGATGATAGGGCCAAATTCTAGCTCCATACCACTCCAACTATTATCCGAGTGACGATCCAGTTATTATTCTTAACTAGTAAACCCTAGCCGTCAAAAATGACGTCTAAATATTTAGGTCGGTATGCGAGCTATGTGCGCACACGTACACACAGATTCAACCCTTCCTACCCGGGCAGTTTCGGGAATTTATAGTAATGTGTGGTTTTTTCAATGTACCCTCGCACCACGGTATGAGTACCCCCTACCAGAGGGATGGGGAGAGACTGTGTAGCTATACGTCTGGCAATGCCACTCAGCATTACAGGAAATTATATATATATATATATATATATATATATATATATATATATATCACCCCTCATTTTCCTCACCACTTCACTAACCATTTCACCCCCCCCCCTCCAATATTTGTTGACCCATGCACGACCTAACCCCCATCCCCTTTCCATTCACCCCAAACAAAACAAGAAATTGCTCTACCCTTTAGTGATCCATGTATTATTCATGCACTGATACAGCAATCCGAACATCGATTTCCCCTGGATTGAATGCTGTTGCTGGCCCATAAGTGGTTTACATTCGCTGATTAATGATGTTTCCATGACTGCATTATGTGTTGAGTGTGAGTGTGTGAAAATGCATGTGGAAATGCTTTTGTGTGCATTGATGCGTGCGTGTATACTTGTATATACAGTATTTTTCCCTCATCTGAATGTATATTGACTTGAAACGACAGGGATGCTGAATGCTATGTGGTGTTTATGTGTATATACACATTATAGACATTTTTGGGTTCTGGTAGCCTATTGGAAACAACCTTGCCTTGCGATCTGCCGGACTGGGGTTCAAGTCACGCTCAAACCTAGTAGTTTTTTCTAGTGTCAGCAACCACACCATTCTTGTGAACAAAGGGTGTAGGTTTTGGGGGCCATTTAAGTCTACCTACTGAGTCATCAGTATATATAGTCCATCTCTAGGGCATTGTCCTGCCACGGCATTGTCACCGTCCCTTACCTCTGCCATTCATAAGCGACACTTAAACGTTTTGCGTATGTTAAAAAAAGTTTTTTGATGCATGCTTAATTTTTGTACAGTTTATTTTTACATGTGAATGTGTCTGATACTTTTTTCAGCAGTGTGTGCGTGATTTTTTTTTTCTGCTGACTATGATATTGTTCCCTGGCTCTGTATCGATTTCTGATATGACGTCTTTCGCTAATATTCAAGATTCCAGTGAAAGCAGGGACGTCTTTAATGATGCGAGTATGATTTTACTAAAGCGCTATTATATCGGCCTGTTTGATGCCTGAGAGGATGTGCTTCTGGCTGACATGCTTTTGGGGGTATTATCTCTCTCTCTCTCTCTCTTTTCCTTTACATGTTGTAGATCGTGTTTTTATGATAATTTTTGCTTTTTCGTCATTTCTGTTATTAATTTAAAAATATAACAGTAGTTCTACTGCTCTGTTTCGCTCTAAAATTTCAGTATACAATATCTTGTGTACGATTGTAAATTTTAATCATTGAATTGTAGTATAAGAACTTCATTTACGACTATATTATGAATTTAAGGTTATAAATATCATGTGGTCAAAATGTCAAATCGTACACTTGGTCTGGTAGATATTTTTCCATTTCATCATGTTAATTGCAGTTCCATTATTGACACTCAAGAGATTATCCAGAGCTTGTAATGCATTTGGGAGTGTTTGCGATTGTTCTAATAGTGAACGAAATGTTAAGCTTCTTTTGTGCAGGGTTATAAATATAATGTTTTAACTTTCTTAACTCCTCGAGGTATTTTTACATTTGGGGACATGGTTCTTTAGAGTAAAAAATAACGGCTAAATATGTAGGGCCACTTCCCCCCTCCCCATACCCTAGGGACGGAGGATGACTGAGCGTCACCAGTTATATATATATATATATATATATATATATATATATATATATATATATATATATATATATATATATATATATATATATATGTGTGTGTGTGTGTGTGTGTGTGTGTGTGTGTGTGTGTGTATGTGTGTGCGTATTTATTTATTTGTTTATTATGTATTTATATAGTTAGCCAAACACTTGCTCTGTATTATATAGGGGAGATTGATCCTTGTATCTCGGTTTCACAAGGCTTTAACCTCGTTAGTATGAGAAGTGGTGGAAAGCTCAATATAAACGGATACTCTTCAAAGGCTCCTCGTCACAAATTCAAACCAATTCAATTTGAAGTCTTTACAAACCATCTGCTTTGAGTCTAGATGAAAGGTAAGCTTATCGTCTCTTCCCCTTATTTTATAATATTTACCTTGGAGATGAAGACGTCATGGAGAAATCTTTTAAAAATAGCATTCTGAGAACTCGCCCTGTCTGAATTCACCATAAGAGATGATTCTTCTTCAAAAGTTCCCTTCACTGAATGATGACACAATCAAAACGTTGAAAACGTCAAAACATGTATTCTAGTTCTAAAAGATAAAGGGGAAAATAGGATGTGGCATATGCATTGGAACAGGTATTCTGCTGTCCCCAGTTAGTTTCCAGATCAACTTGAATACTTACAAAGTGGTTGAAGTTTAGTCTCCCTTCTGCCAGGTACTGATAAAACTCCAAAGTCGATGGTCCAAGTCATTCGTCAACCATGGGATACGAAAAATCAGAAATCACGGTTTAAAAAATTTTAACGCCAATATCACAATAAAAATGTATAACAAAAACGGTATCGACAAATACACAGTAGAGATTTCTGCTCATTATTATTATTATTATTATTATTATTATTATTATTATTATTATTATTATTATTATTATTATTATTATTAAACAGTGTGTTTATAAAATATACAGTATTAAAAGAGCCTTAAAATATTCGAGCAATTGAGACATTGGTAACATATTACAACAACTGATTTTAATACAAGGTTTTTAAACTCGATTCTATTCATGTGACAGGGAGATAGGGAGGTCATATGCAACACCTACAGGTACAGCTATATAGATTCGGCAAACAGGTAAAAATTAGGATGGGTCTTTTCTGAAAAAATTTCTCTGACTACATGCTCAATTTTATCTGTATCTCGTATCATCTTTTATTGTCACTGCCCATGCGTATTGTATGTTTTTTCTTCTTTAGATGTTTTTATTTTCAAACGCTTTATCATTTTATTCCCACAAGAGGAGCAGAAACTTTTTATTATTATTATTATTATTATTATTAATATATATATATATATATATATATATATATATATATATATATATATATATATATATATATACATACAGTAGGTAGTAGGTTGGCCAGGGCACCAGTCGCCCGTTGAGATACTACCGCTAGAGAGTTATGGGGTTCTTTGACTGGCCAGACAGTACTACATTGGATCCTTCTCTCTGATTACGGTTCTTTAACTTTGCCTACACATACAACGAATAGTCTGGCCTATTCTTTACAGATTCTCCTGTCTTCATACACATGACAACACTGTGATTATCACATAATTCTTCTTCAACCAAGGGGTTAACTACTGCATTGTAATTGTTTAGTGGCTACTTTCCTCTTGGCAAGGGTAGAAGAGACTCTTTAGCTTTGTTAAGCAGCTCTTCTAGGAGAAGGACACTCCAAAATCAAACCATTGTTTTCTAGTCTTGGGTAGTGCCATAGCCTCTGTGCCATGGTCTTCCACTATTCTATCTAATTTCTATTTCTCTTATTTTGTTAAAGTATTTATAGTTGATATAGGAAATATTTATTTTAATGTTGTTACTGTCCTTGAAATATTTTATTTTACCTTGTTTCCTGTCCTCACTGGGCCATTTTCCCTGTTGGGGCCCCTGGGCTTGTAGCGTTTTGCTTTTCCAACTAGGGTTGTAGCTTAGCAATTAATAATAATAATAATAATAATAATATATGTATATATATATTTATATGTATACATCTATATTATATATATATATATCTATATATACAAATATTATATATATACTTTTTGTATATGTATATATATACAATATATATAAATATATATACAATATATATATATATATATATATATATATATATATATATATATATATATATATTTACATCTGTATATAGAAATACACATATGCACATCAAATATTTACTTGTATTTGCTTTATGAAAATAGTGTGCACTGGTTACTTTGAAAAGCTCACATAAATTTTCAAGTCTAGTGCAAGGTTTCTTTATTTTTTTCTAGGTCTAATCCCTGTGACCGTTTGAAAGTAGATTTTGGACTGCCTGCTACGAGGATTATTTTCTCTTTTGAGTCGTTATCCGAGTTCCGTAGTAGGGAAGGGGGTTAATCTTTAGGCGTTATGAAAGAATCTTTGCAGCATTTAACTCACTTTATGGTTCTAGATTCTCTTCTTTCATCTTGCTGTCTGTCGTCTTTGGGGATTTTCCCCCAATCTCACCTCAGTCATGCGTGACTTCCTGGGGTCCAGAGCTTTGCCCCACACGACCCAAAGTCTCTAAGTCTAGATATATCAAGTCAATATCTGTGGAAAGAAGGAGATTGTGAAAAGAACTAGTGTCGGTGCTTACTTTACATATATGCTTTTCCAAGTCATTTTATCACCCTCATTTCTTACTTCCAGATGTACACTTTTTTATATGTTTCATGAAAGAATTTGTACATTAACAAAATTGAACATAGTGGGTTCAATTTATTTATTTCTTTTTTTTCCATCCAGAATTCTCTTCTGTATTATCCCTCAGTTAGCTGTTGTCAAAATTATGAATGTACCACTGTTATCCCTATTTTTTATTATCTCTGAATAGAATTTTCTACATAGAGACTTGAAATGTGATACTTGACCATTTCTCAGCCCAGTTAAGTAAACATTTAAAAACCATTGCTCAAATTTCATTATTCAAAAACAAGTGCATTGATTTTTTTTTCTTTTGATGAGGAGTATAAAACAATTACAGCCTACTACATCACCATCGGAAACCGTATTACCATTGTAGTGGTCACTCACTCTCTTCAATATGATTAAGGGAAAAGATTTCAAGAAAGAGGGTTCTTTATATTTTTATCTATTTATTTATGTAGGATGTTTCAAATTGTTTCATGACTTAATATAAAATTTTGTACTTCTACTCAATGATTTTCTACAATAATGATGAGTCTAATTAAGGAAGTTTAGACAATGGACAGGCCCTGAATTTGAATCACTTGCTAGGTTATGTGTAGGTTCTCCATTTACTCGGTATTTACACCTTATATATGATTGATATGTATTACATTTATATAAACGGTTGTATTTATAAGTCACATACTTGACTATACTTTCTATTGTTTTGTGCCTCAGACAAAATTAGAATATTTAGCTTGTCAGAATAATCTTGATTTGTAGGTCAATATACCTGTGGCCATCACAACGCTAGCCAACTCCGGATTGGTGATGATGAGAGGTTTTTGTCTGACCGCATACGGCAAACTATCCTAGTATGGGTTATTATTATTATTATTATTATTATTAAATGCTAAGCTACAACCCTAGTTGGAAAAGCAGGATGCTATAAGCCCAAGGGCCCCAACAGGGAAAATAGCTCAGTGAGGAAAGGAAACAAGGAAAAATAAAATACTTTCAGAATAGTAACAACATTTAAATAAATTTTTCCTATATAAACAATAAAAACTTCAACAAAACAAGAGAAAGAGAAACTAGATACAACAGTGTGCCTGAGTGTACCCTCAAGCAAGAGAACTCTAACCCAAGACAGTGGAAGGCCATGGTACAGAGGCTATAGCACTACCCAAGACTAGAGAACAATGGTTTGATTTTGGAGTGTCCTTCTCCTAGAAGAGCTGCTTACCATGGCTAAAGTCTCTTCTACCCTTACCAAGAGGAAAGTAGCCACTGAACAATTACATTGCCGTAGTTAACCCCTTGGGTGAAGAAGAATTGTTTAGTAATCTCAGTGTTGTCAGGTGTATGAGGACAGAGGAGAATCTGTAAAGAATAGGCCAGACTATTCGGTGTCTGAGTAGGCAAAGGGAAAGAACCGTAACCAGAGAGAAGGATCCAATGTAGTACTGTCTGGCCAGTCAAAGGACCCCCTAACTCTCTAGCGGTAGTATCTCAACGGGCGGCTGGTGCCCTGGCCAACCTACTATAGTAAATTTTTTTCAGTGTGGCAGATTTGTACCGACTCGCAGGGGTGCCCTTTTAGCTCGGAAAAGTTTCTTAATTGCTTATTGGTCGAAAGTATTTTTGTCCGACCAATCAGCTACCAGGAAACTTTTCCGAGCTAAAAGGGCACCCCCTGCGAGTCGGTAGAAATCTGCCTCACTAAAAAAAAAATTGACTATAGTACAGATTTGCTGATCATGGCGATACACAAACCCTTTCGCTATGGTAAGGTATTCCCACCCAGAAATATATATATATATATATGTATATATATATATATATATATATATATATATATATATATATATATATATATATATATATATATATATATATATATATACACACAAACAACTTCAAAACTTTGAGTGATACTGAGTACACAGAGAGACTGAAAATGAATCAAACAAATTAACTCTGGTGATAAGAATCATCGCAAGTTTTCGGTCCCCGTTTTGAAACTGGAAATCTCCATTATCTTAATAAGAATAAGTTAGACGGTTCCTACTCTCCCTGGGATTAGAGATGGAATGGTTTGTTTAGAAAACAACTTACATAATTATATCTTATGGTTTTGTACATGTATTCATGTTTTGTTCTGACTTTTTAATAGTTAGTTTATTAAGATTAACACACACACACACACACACATATTTATAAGTATACATACATACATACATACAGTAACAACAAATACAACTGCTTCAATTCCACTACAAGACAAAGGCCAGTTTTCATCACCACGCTGGCCAATGTGGATTGGTGATGGAGGGAGATTTTTGTGTGATCGCTCCCAGCAAACCAACCAAGTATAAATAGCCATGGCTATTACAGCTTTGCAGATCATGACAATGCTGTGGATGGGCTTTTGGAAACGTCCCTGCCCGGTGATCACCAGACTGGGGTTCGAGTCTCGCTCAGACTCGTTGGTTCCTTTATCTGCTGCAACTTCTCCATCCTTGTGTGCTAAGGATGGGGTGTTTGGAGGAGCTTATAGGTGTACCTGCTGAGTCATCAGCAGCCATTGCCTGGCCCTCCCTGGTCCTAGCTTGGGTGGAGAGGTGGCTTAGGCGCTGATTATAGGTATATATGTTCAGTCTGTAGGGCATTGTCCTGCTTGCTAGGGAAATGTAACTGTCCCTTAACAATGGTTGTTAAATGCAATACACACTGTAACTGAAAAGGGATGAATTTCAACAGTTTTTTTTCCACTTATGTAAAGATATTCAAATTTTTGAAGCTTAGATTTTGTATGAACGTATGAAATTAATTAGAAAGTATGGGTAGAATACCGTCGGTGATTTTTTTTTCAGTTGTGGAATATTCAATACCTGTTGTTGTTTCGTTAAAAACTTTTATAAATTGAAGAATTGTTATCTATTTTTCTCCCTAAACCTTTGGCTTATAGCCCTAGATTTATACAATTTTTGAAATTGTTTTCCATGGCTACCCTGCAAAAACAAATTTTATGTGAACAGTTTCACTTTCCTGAAATGAAAATTTCGCTGTCAATCTTCTTCTTCTTCTTTGTCTACATCTTTTCCCACTTCTATGTGGGGTCGATGTTTCTGGTCAGCTTTCTCCATCTACCTCTGTCCCACACATCATCACCAGTTAATCCCTTAGATTGAAGGTCATCTTTGATACAGTCCACCCACCTTCGCTTTGGTCTCCCTCTCCTTCTCGTTCCCTGTACCTCCATTTCCATCACTCTCCTCCCAATATACTGTTCGTTTCTTCTCATGACATGACCATACCACCTCAGTCTACTTTCTTGGATCTTATCTGATAGTTTTCTAACTCCTGTGGTACCCTTAATTACCTCATTCCGTATCTTATCTCTACTTGTCATCCCACACATCCATTGCAACATTCTCATCTCTGCCACATTCATCTTTTTCTCTTCTGTCTTCTTTATTTCGCTTTCAATTGTTTTGACTTTTACCTTTGATAACGGGTTCTTTCTTCGTCTCTCAATCTACCTCTAGGATTAATTGTGTGTGGTATTTTTTCCTTAATCTAGATAACTAGAGAATACTCTCACGAAAGTTGATATGCTGTCATGACCAATAACTGTGTTAAAGGGAAAAAACGATTATTTTTATTTGTGAAATCAGGCCAGCTATCTTTTTTTTTTATTCTCTTTCGTAATGGCTGCTGGAGATATTCCGTTTCTTCTCTTACTAAGCATTGGTGATATCTAGTTTCTTTAAATAATAAGTCTATAGATTTGGATTTGGGAGGAATTTTTTATATTTGAATATCATTGAATGATGGAAATGAAAGATTTATTTGATACATCTAAAATTGTTGATTCTATTGAAATGTTTTAACACATAACTCTTAAAATATTCAACAGTTGGTAAGGTGCTTGAAGCTACATCATTCATAAGATAAATATTTACTCTTAAGGATGTTAGAAATATTCAACTTTCATTGTCGCAGTTAGTTGATCTCGTTAAAGATTTAGATTTTTAAGGGTACAGGTGATCTGAGTTTTCAAATAAAACTGGTATTTGATGAAACATCTGTATATGGATCTTTGAAGTATTTTCCTTCATATCAAATAATGAAATAAAACGAGCCAAAATAAAACTTTTTTTAAGGACCAATTAATCTTACTTGTGGGTGAGAATTGACGTAAAGACTGACAACAATGAATATTTCGTTATGCTTGTATTTATTTTTAACCAATAAGAATTCTCATTTTATTAGCAATTACAGTTAAACCTTGAAGTTCTAGTAAAATAATTTAATTATTTATTTAACGATTTTATTTTTTATGACCATTCTGATCTCCTTGAAAGTAATTAAATGTACAGTCATACCTTGCGGCAGATAAAAGTTGTACCATTTTATCCTCTTCTATTAAGTAATAATAGACAATTCTTGATTATTGTTTAATAATCAGCATTATTTAAGAAACTGTAATCATGTTAATTTTCTTTGTGAACCCCAAAATATTCCTTTAATTACACGAGAAAGTATGAAGTGACTGTCCATGAGAAAGGTAGATCTTTTATTTGGATTTTACTTTTATGCATAAATCGAAGTCAAGTTTTATCGCATGGAAAGTGGGACTTACATTTTGATTTACATTTCTTCATGATATGCTTCACTTACCAATGTAATTCTTTAAATAATCTCTCTCTCTCTCTCTCTCTCTCTCTCTCTCTCTCTCTCTCTCTCTCTCTCTCTCTCTCTCTCTCTCTCTTTTAATAGGGCTATTAATTTTTCTGCGACGATTTTTTCCTGTATAATTGCCATTTTGCTTGTAATTACACAGTAAATTTGCATCAGGAAATGCACCCAAATTTTAATTTGATGGTTGAAGGGAGTCCCATTTCGCATTAAGAGAAAAATCAACTTCCCATGAAATAAAGCACTGTTCTATAATTAGCTACTGCAGTTTGTGTGCATTTGTTTAATCGAGTCCAAGTGAGTATTGTTGCGTAGTCTGGGATTAGGATATCCTTCTTTCTGCTTCGTCAATCGTTTTGTGGTAATTTCCCGTTTTGTTTTTACAGTCAGTGAAACCTAACTGGTCAGTCGAGCTTTTCACCCTTGGGTGACACACTGAAAAAAATGAATTAATTGATTTATATTCGTTTATATTGAATTATGTTGTAGCCATTGTTATATGGTAGCTTATTTATAAGTGGTTGTAGTGAGGATACTTTAATGTTGTGAAAGGGTTTGTATATCGCAATGATCGGTAAGCTGTGCTAGTCAAGACCACACTTACTAGGTTGGTTTGCTGTGAGTGACCAGACTTTAGTCTCAACCAAATAGGTTGGTTTGCTGTGAGTGACCAGACTGAAGTCTCAACCATCACCAACCCGCAGTTGGCCTGTGAGGTGAGGAAAATGGCCAAACCCCAGGCATGACTAAAGACATTCGAGGCCTTTATCCTTCAGTGGACTAGAAACGGCTCCATTTGTCGTTATAGTTTTTGTAACTTGAATAATTTTTATGTATTAATTAGTTTATTTGTGTGCTTATTCATATAACGATCTTCGGTATTTATTACAATATAGGTCAAAAGACTACGAAAGAAAGCAACTATAGAAAGGATTGTTGAATGGTTTGGATTAAAGCTGTCCTTATGCCACCACCCTTGGGCTTCCCCTAAGGTATATGGTGGTGAAAAAAAAAAAAAAACGTTAGGCCTGGTGAGGACTTCTGGCCTCTAGTTAACCGACAAAGACAAGAAAATTAAGATTCCTTTGTGGAATATATTAAGCTATCGTAGAAATCCTTCCATATGATTAAAGCCTCCAAATAGATTACTGGAGTGAAATATATTTTGTCGCACACACACTCACACGCACACGCACATATTACCTAACACTGAGATCGAACCATAGGCTTTTAAAATGAGGTGCAAGAATTAGGGCTCGATCCGTATTGTAGGTATAAATTTACTTTGATTGAACACGATAGTGTGTTGATTTTCATCATATATTGACTTTTTATAGAAAATGAAAACTAAATGGTATTATTGGGTCATCTGGTGGATCGGGAATTATGGAAAACTCGATGGTATATCAGACCTTGGCCTCACCCCGTAAATCCGGAAATCGAGTTACCAGTAAGGTTCCGATTATTTTTTGTTTTACGGGCCCCTTCTGTATGGTTGATAGCTACCATGTTTTCCAGTTGAAGAGACTAGTGTTTGATCTTATTGTGAGGTAGAAGTATATTTCTATTGAACATGACAATGTGCTGATTTTGTTTCATCATCTATATATATATATATATATATATATATATATATATATATATATACAGTGTATATATATGTATATGTATATGTGTATATATATATATATATATATATATATATATATATATATATATATATATATATATACCGTTCGGAGAGGGGATACCATAACGTGGTGAAAGGGCTTGTGTATCCTCGTGACCAGCAAAGCTCTACTTGTCAAAGCCACCTATACTAGGTAGGTTTGCTGTGATTGAACAGCAAAAATCTACCGGTGACACCGGTAGATTTTTGTCACCAGTTCGCAGTGACCAGCGTAGTGTTAAAAAATGGCTAAACCCCAGACACGAATAAGGACGTGTTAAGGCCTTTGTCCTGACGGTTGCATTTGTTGTTGTTTGTTATATATATAATTATTATGAGAAATGTCGCGTTATTATTCAGGAAAAGGACAATGGTCTCACAACATATGCTCTGGACATAACATTATAAGTTTATATATATGTATGAATATGTATTCCACATACACAAGCAGGGATACTGAGATAGAGATTGAGTTTATTATTTTGTTAATATTAAAGTAATCGTTAAAAATGTGAATTTCATTAGCGTACCCATTAATTATACACGCTAGATTTAGGCTCATTATTGTTGTTGCAGTATTGTAATTGATGACCCTTTTATCTGCAAATATGAATTCGCTGGATTTTTCAAGCTGTATGATTAATGCGTTTGTCCTCCCAGTGTCATTATAGCCTTCAAGTTTTAAGATGCATTCGATGCGTCAGATGTTATGTCGGTGTTTGTTCTCGCTTGTTAAGCAAATGAAAATATATTTACAGGTGGTCGTAGTTCATGGTACACCTCGCTCCGAAGAAATGCACCCTGTCACACCCCTGCCGCAACTAGTAACCAAGCAGATAATGTAGGGAGAGGTAGGTGGGGCTAAACACAGGAACTCGCTTTGCAGTAATGGTGTGACTGGGTGCCCTTCCTCAGAGTGAGGTGTACCAGGAATTCCTAGGTCCAACTCTAGACTACAATGTGTCTGTTCAGTTATTATTACGACGTATTGAATTAAAAGCTCAAGATAGAGATGACTGGCGATATCTAATCGAGGCCCTTTGTGTCAATAGGCGTAGGAGATGATGGTATTGACAATGATTCTTAGTCCCATTTATTATGTACGAATATTGCGTTTAATATTTACAAAAAAGAAAAAAAAGAAAAAAAAATGAGTTCTGGGTGTCTTATCGGCTATGATAAGAATTTTTTTGCCTTCAGAACGTCTTATTAATAATTCCTGAAACAATTTCGTTTCTTGTCTCAAAGCCCATTAGTTATTCATCACATGAAGTTTTTTTTATTTTAACTAAAGAGCCCTGTTTTTATAGTCAAACGATGATTGGTGTGTCCTTTTACTGCAAGTCACTACCTTCCAACTTACAGTATATCTTGGTGACTAAAATTCTTTCATCCTATCAGTATTTTGTTTAGTTTGCAGCAGCATTTGAGACATTGTATTTACTAAAGCAGAGACACCCTAGTAAAGCACTGACAATGGTATGTGTAACTGAATGCAACTAACTCTTATTTCAATAGATCAGGAGTATTTATATACAAGAACGCCACAAAGAAAATAATTCATGAAGAGGCAGGCTTAAACAGGTTGTTATCAGTGCGAGGGAACATATTGCAATGACCTTTTAAGGCATTAATTCAGTGTAGAGGTTTATCTTGTTTGTAGTTTTTATTATATTCTCTCTTGAATTTTCTCATATTCATACCAAACTTAATTTGCTTATTATTTGTGATATAAGTAAAAATCATATGTAAGTTAAATAAAGTAAAAAGCTTACTTAAGTATAAAACTTCTTAAATGTAAGTGTAAAATTGAATTAATATAGATAGCAATATCTTTTCTTTTTTCTTATACAAAATTTAGATGTCGAATTTTTATCAGTCATGTTTCCTGAATTCTATTAATGCCCGATCGACAGTTGAAATTACCTCTCTATTCCGAAGCTGATCTGGTTATAATTTTCATGTGTCGCCTGTATTTACAGTTTAATCTCAATGTTAATGTTACTCTTGACTGTGAGTAGCTCGTATGTTATCGCCGTTGAACAATAAACCTTCCTGTTTCAATTCTTTATTTACTAGGAAAAATATTATTTCATGATGATTCGAACTAATTCTATTTTGTTGATGTTGTTTCTTTTATTCAACTGGACCAAAAGGCTGGCGATTTAGCTGGGTCCATCACATGTCCCATTTATAGAGATTGGTGTGTGTTCCTTTCAACATTTTGCAATTACTCAATATACAACAAACTTTTTGATAATAATGTTTTGCGGGAGTTTAGTATTCTCTCTCTCTCTCTCTCTCTCTCTCTCTCTCTCTCTCTCTCTCTCTCTCTCTCTCTCTCTCTCTCTCTCCTCCTTTTTTGTTAAATATTTCAAACGAAGTTGGGATTGATGATTTTAATAAAAAGTTTTTTCGCGTTCGAGGTTAGGATATTCATATCACTGTGAACTATTGTGTTTTTGGGTTGGCGTAAATTATTGTATTTCACGAACGTGCATTTTCGTTTACTATATTGGAGTTGGATCCATCCTTTATGTTTCGAATTAACTGTTTTTATTTGCTTACTTGTGAGCCATGCACAAATATTTGGGTCATTGCCTCATATTTTGGAAATTTACACGTAAATTAAGCTTTTGTAAAGGAGTGGGATTAAGTTTGAATAATACATTGCGTATCAATCAATACCCTCTCTCTCTCTCTCTCTCTCTCTCTCTCTCTCTCTCTCTCTCTCTCTCTCTCTCTCCTCTCTCTCTCTCTCGATATGAATACATTATATATATATATATATATATATATATATATATATATATATATATATATATATATATATATATTATATATATATATATATATATTCATATATATTCATATATTGACATGTGTGTATATAACTAGAAACTTATTTTTGTGATTATATTAACCCCATTTTTTTGCTCATCAAAATGATGAATTCGTCACCGAGTACCTAGCAAACTGTTGTGGGATCGTATCAATGATGGAAGATCTCGACATTTTATGAATTTTGGAAGGTTGAGAACACGACGCATTTTTTGTTACAGGAAAAGCTGTATGTATTTCTCTCTCTCTCTCTCTCTCTCTCTCTCTCTCTCTCTCTCTCTCCTCTCTCTCTCTCTCTCTCTCTCTCTATATATATATATATATATATATATATATATACATACACACGTACGTGTGTGTGTGTGTGTATATGTGTGCCCTTACATACTGTATTATTATTAGGGTATGCGACCCGTAATGCACACACACGCCAATCTCACCATGGTATGAATATATATATATATATATATATATATATATATATATATATATATATATATATATATATATATATATATATATATATCACACTTGCTCTACAATTATTTAAGGTAGATTGACATTACTAGCCTAGCTCTTACCCTTATTGGAAAAGCAGGTTTCTACAAGCTTAGGGGCTCAACAGAGAAAAGAGCTCAGTCCGAAAAAGAAATGGAGATTATGAAATACCTGTGGGAAAACCTAAAACCTAAAAGGAAACACTTGTGGGGAGATATAAAATGCACTGAGATATCGGTTTCCGCTTTTTTCTGGAAAACTTGTCTAAACCGTTTTTTATTAATAATTGTTGGAAGCGGTATTTGCTTGGAATATCGCAAACCATTGTATTTCCCTAGAAATGATTGAAGACGCTAATATTGAGGAGAGCATTGCAAATTATCTGATGTTCTTGTAAATCTTGGAAATATATCAGTTTTCCTGTATTCACATTATAACAAATATTTGAACGAAATAAAATAGCCTTTAACTGATAGTATTAGAAAACATTGTTGGAAATCATCATATTTTTTTGGTAAAACTGTAAAGTTTATATTTTCCTGTTGTGTATTGCAAATCTAGGTATATGAGAATCCCTCTTAAGATTTTCATTAGCTCTAAAATTATATCCGAAAACATGAAACTCGTATCAGTCGAAAACGTGAAAAGCATATCTATTAAATAGCGTTGTAAGAAGATTTTAAAAAAAGTAAAAAATCGATATAAGAAAAATATTGAAAATCTTCCTAGGTTTCTTTGATGTATCAGAACCCCTCTTTTCATGTCTGCTTATTAAGAATATTCCTAAAGGCTGTGTACATTCTTCGTAGATCAAAGGAGTTAATTACTCTTTTTTTTTTTTTTTTTATAATAAAATTTTCAAATAATCCATTATTGGCAGATTTTTTTATATTTTATTTTCTTTTTAAAGTTATACTAGAGTCTTTAGTTACCTTTGCTGAATAAGTGACTTTGAAACCTTAGCAGTCGACACAAACGGTCTTTTCCGCATATTATCATCATAGTTTAAGTCTTCATTGTTTAATTAACAATTTACTTAACTTACCAAATCCCCATTGGTTCTGTCCGTCAATACGGCAAAGTCTTTGATATAGACAACAAAACAGAAGTACTGTTGGCCACAGGAATTCGTGTTACACTTTGCTCTGAGGAAATACACCCTGTCACGCCCTCACTGCGCGGTGAGTAACAAAACCGCTTGTGCAGGGAAAAATAGCAGAGATGGTTGGTGGGTTAACACACAGGAACTCACTGCGTTTTAAGGGTGTGACAGGGTGTACTTCCTCAGGGCGAGGTGTGCCAGGAATTCATGTATCCAACTGTACATAATATCTTTATTCTTACTGACTTTACTTGATCACGCCATTTCAATTATTATTATTATTTCTTTATTTTTTTTATTTTTTTTATTTTTTTTTTCTAACAAACGGGAGGACAGAGTAGGAAAATTACCAGTATTCAAAACACTTACCGTCGTAACTGTTGGATGACACCCTCTGTGTATTTGCATACTGAGCACCCAGGCACAGACAGGAGCTAATACGTCTGGGGCTTGGTTTGTTTGACTTCAGCTAATTAGCATGTCAATTATGCAGGAGGGGTGGGGTGGTGTACTGGAGTTAGTGGATACCGGGGAATGAGGGTATTATTTGGGGCGGGAGAGGGCTGAGCAGCTTGTTTATATATGCATGCACACGATTGGGTTGTTTCGAATTTGATGTATATCAAAGAGTAGAGATCGGGGGTTAGGTGGAGGGGTTAATCTTCAATATTTGATATTCGCTATTTTTTTGGCCTCGGTATTAAACTTTGTGATGATGTAGCATGCGAGATTTTTACTCTCTCTCTCTCTCTCTCTCTCTCTCTCTCTCTCTCTCTCTCTCTCTCTCTCCTCTCTCTCTCTCTCTCTCTCTCACAGTTTTTTGTGCACGTTGTTTTCAGACATTGAAATTAGCTCTAATCTCCTTTAGTAAATCCTGTCTACATCTTGTCATAATTTTCGTTTTTATGCTTCGGATTAAGAAAAAAATTAAAGTTTATGCTGATGGCAGTTTCATTGTAATGGATGAGGAAACCTTAGTTTCGGCTGTTTCCATATATTATGTTGTATATTTCTGGGTTGTGTTAAAGGTAAAAAATTACAGGTCGTGTTCTGATGGGGTTAGATGTTTATGAGAGATGGAGATAGTTAGTTTATTACCGATTTTATATACTATGTTTATAGGCGTTATATTTATATATTTATATATGTTTATCTTTTCATAATTACATATTCTTAACTAAAAGGTCTCCATCCGACTCTTATCTTTCTTTTAATTTCAGTCTAGTGTCTTGGGGAAATACCGTCTATCTTAAATTATATATATTCATTAAAAATCTCTGGACTCTAAAGGCTCGTGTATAAACCTTATTTGTTGTCTCTGCATTTTCATTGAACATTATCTTAGTTTTGCTCATATTCATTTTCAGTCCTACATTTCTGCTTTCTCTATTCAAATCTTCTATCATTGTTGTAATTACTCCCATGATTCACTATGCACAACTATGTCATTTGCAAATATAAATTGTTAAGGTATTCTCTATTAATATTAATTCCTACATTAATATATCTATATGTCCATTTATCTATATCTATATATCTATCTATCTATATACATATATATATATATATATATATATATCAGTATATATATATATATATATATATATGTTTAGATGTATATACTATATATATATATATATATATATATGTGTGTGTGTATGTATATATATACATAGTGTGGATATACTGTATATACTGTACACACACATATATTTACATACATACATATACCAAGGGACTTCCCCCAATTTTGGGGGGTAGCCGACATCAACAATGAAACAAAAACAAAAAGGGGACCTCTACTCTCTACGTTCTTCCCAGCCTGACAAGGGACTCAACCGAGTTCAGCTGGTACTTCTAGGGTGCCACAGCCCACCCTCCCCCGTTATCCACCACAGATGAAGCTTCATAATGCTGAATCCCCTACTGCTCTTACCTCCGCGGTCATCTAAGGCACCGGAGGAAGCAGCAGGGCCTACCGGAACTGTGTCACAATCGCTCGCCATTCATTCCTATTTCTAGCACGCTCTCTTGCCTCTCTCACATCTATCCTCCTATCACCCAGAGCTTTCTTCACTCCATTCATCCACCCAAACCTTGGCCTTCCTCTCGTACTTCTCCCATCAACTCTTGCATTCATCACCTTCTTTAGCAGACAGCCATTTTCCATTCTCTCAACATGGCCAAACCACCTCAACACATTCATATCTGCTCTAGCTGCTAACTCATTTCTTACACCCGTTCTCACCCTCGCCACTTCGTTCCTAACCCTATCTACTCGAGATACACCAGCCATACTCCTTAGACACTTCATCTCAAACACAGTCAATTTCTGTCTCTCCATCACTTTCATTCCCCACAATTCCGATCCATACATCACAGTTGGTACAATCACTTTCTCATATAGAACTCTCTTTACATTCATGCCCAACCCTCTATTTTTTACTACTCCTTAACTGCCCCCAACACTTTGCAACCTTTATTCACTCTCTGACGTACATCTGCTTCCACTCCACTATTTGCTGCAACAAGATACCCCAAGTACTTAAACTGATCCACCTCCTCAAGTAACTCTCCATTCAACATGACATTCAACCTTGCACCACCTTCCCTTCTCGTACATCTCATAACCTTACTCTTACCCACATTAACTCTCAACTTCCTTCTCTCACACACCCTTCCAAATTCTAACACTAATTGTCCAAGCTTCTCTTCTGTGTCTGCAACCAGTACAGTATCATCCGCAAACAACAACTGATTTACCTCCCATTCATGGTCATTCTCGTCTACCAGTTTTAATCCTCGTCCAAGTTCTCGAGCATTCACCTCTCTCACCACTCCATCAACTTACAAGTTAAACAACCACGGCGACATCACACATCCCTGTCTCAGCCCCACTCTCACCGGAAACCAATCACTCACTTCATTTCCTATCCTAACACATGCTTTACTACCTTTGTAGAAACTTTTCACTGCTTGCAACAACCTTCCACCACCTCCATATAATCTCATCACATTCCACATTGCTTCCCTATCAACTCTATCATACGCTTTCTCCAGATCCATAAACGCAACATACACATCCTTACGTTTTGCTAAATATTTCTCGCATATCTGCCTAACTGTAAAAATCTGATTCATACAACCCCTACCTCTTCTAAAACCACCCTGTACTTCTAAGATTGCATTCTCTGTTTTATCCTTAATCCTATTAATCATTACTCTACCATACATTTTTCCAACTTCACTCAACAAACTAATACCTCTTGAATTACAACACTCATGCACATCTCCCTTACCCTTATATAGTGGTACAATACATGCACAAACCCAATCTACTGGTACCATTGACAACACAAAACACATATTAAACAATCTCACCAACCATTCAAGTACAGTCACACCCCCTTCCTTCAACATCTCAGCTCTCACACCATCCATGTCAGATGCTTTTCCTACTCTCGTTTTATCTAGTGCTCTCTCTCTCTCTCTCTCTCTCTCTCTCTCTCTCTCTCTCTCTCTCTCTCTCTCTCTCTCTCTCTCTCTCTCTCTCTCTCTCTATATATATATATATATATGTATATATGAGTGTGTGTGTTTATGTATTTATACATTATATATACATAGTGTGGATATATATACTGCACACACACATATATATATATATATATATATATATATATATATATATATATATATATATATGTATGTATATATATATATATATATATATATATATATATATATATATATATATATATATATATATATAGATGCATATAATTACACAATGGCTTTTCACGTATCTATTATTTATAATTTCATCTAATTTTCACTCTTATTTGTTTACTTCCTTGCTTTTTTATTTGTGTATAAATATCCATGTTTTGTTGTAATCGTACTATTTAGTACCATATATATATTACAGTAATGTTTTTTTCTCTACAGGTACGTGTTGCTGTCTCATTTTTCATGAAGTTCTAATGGCAATCATATTTTTCAAGTAAGTTTTGATTGAACTTTATATACTCAAATTATTCTGTATTCGACAAGCGTGGTACATATGGGCGTGTGTTGTACAGTATATATACATATATATATATGTATATATATATATATATATATATATATATATATATATATGTATGTATATATATATATATATATATATATATATATATATATTTATATATGTTTATATATATATATATATATATATATATATATATATACGTATAATATATATATACATATATATATGTGTATATATATATGTATATATATATATATATATATATGTGTGTGTGTGTGTGTGTATGTGTGTGTGTGTTTGTGTAATTACGTATATTATGTCTGTCCGTTTTCATAAACATTTTAACCGTCATCCTGTGTTTTGGTAACAAGGTTTTTGCATATTTTGTTTTATTTTGTAGAAATATTTTCTCCACTTTTTTATTCATTATATTCAACGAAGTTATCAGGATTTTTTTTTATCTAGACTCAGATTGTCGTTTGTAGAGATTCCATTTTTATTATTGGCAGTAGCAAACATATATTTAGGAGATAAGGGTAATTGGTGATTAGCGTAATGATTCCCTTTGCATACTCCCTTAAATAACAAGTGACAAGGAAGATAATAAAATACGGATAAACAGTATAATGAAGAGAATTCCAAAGACGGGAATACTAGAAGGAAAGTAACAGACACATTACATAGTTCTATTGGGGTAAGTATGAGAAGAGATGGATGGAAGGGTGTAACGCAGTATGGCCCATAATATGTTAATTACTGTCGTCTATTGTGACTTGTCGCTGTTTGTAATGCATCACATAAAGTACCAAATAAGTAGTGTGAAATTATCTTCCAATAGTCGTGAATAACCAGAGAACTTCATTAAGAAAACTCGAGCTATGGGGTGATATTATTAACACGTACTGTACAGTTGTAGTCTTGGGTAAATACGAGCACCGTGTTAATGTCGACCCTAATAATCTGTTACTACCACTCTCTCTCTCTCTCTCTCTCTCTCTCTCTCTCTCTCTCTCTCTCTCTCTCTCTCTCTCTCTAACGGTTTTCCTTCACAGAATTTATTTTTATTGTTTCCGTCCACTGTTGCAGTAGTGGTATCGTAATCAAGACGGAATAACATAAGGTGTGTTCACCGAGGGATCCGATCGCTAATTTTCCTCTCCAGTGACGTCACTGGAGTACATTGACGACAGTGTCATTCTGTCAGTAGCATTGTTGCACCTCACGATTATGGGTGGCTGTTCTGCATTTGGGTGCACTAATAGTTCCAGACAAAAAGGGATTTGTTTTCACAGGTTCCATAAGACCTCGAGGTTTTCCAAAGTATGGATTGATGCACGTAAAAGAAGTGATAGCATTATTGTCAATGATGCCAGGATTTGTTCTCTCAATTTCCGCACAGAAGATCACGAAAGAAATCTTCAACATGAACCGCTACCAAAACTTTACGAGACAAGTTATCACAGATTAAAGAAAACAGCAGTTCCCTCTTTAAATTTACGAGTTAAGAACGTAAAGTCAGTTATGGTTTAACAATATATTTACAATCTCGTTTGTGGTTTTTATTGACATATATTTGGTTGATAAGTAGCCTGAACTAAATTCTTAAAATGAAGTACAATATAAGAATAGGCCTAGCCTATGCAATATATGAAGAAATTATCGACCTAAGGCTATCGATTTTTTTTTCTTTCATACTTTCTCTTTATGAATGTAAAGTTGTTCGAACAGTTTATTAGGCCTATACCTAGTGTACTATTTCTGAGAAGTCGTTCTGTGCCGACAATAATTAGGCCTATTCCCTTTATTTCTTAAAAACCCCACTTAAGGATATTGTGGGGGCAGTGCGTTGAAACTGGTAATAAAAGTATAGACCTATTGATTAGTCAGTAGTGTATGGAGGATTTTGTAAATCTTGGAGTAAATTCTGAAAGTGGTATCGAAATGGAAGCCTTGAATTATCTAAGAGGTTATATATGTCATAAGTACAGAAATGAATATCCTTCCTTAGGATTCCAAAATAATGAAGACCTAAACAACGACTAGGTCTCCAAAGTGAGGAGGAAAGTGTTGTTTAGGCCCAGTCCTGAGTTTTTCAATAATTTAAAGGAAATGTAACAAATCTTTAAATCTTTTCTTGGGGATCAGTTGCAATCCGGTGATGATGGGATTACAAAATTATATCATATTTTCGGGGAATAAAACACTGATGTTCCAGAGGAAATAATGAAGTTCTGTATTAGTTGCAGAATACATTAAATGCTGAAAGGAAGTTAGAATTTCTTGGAAAAGGTTTAAACAAAATGAAATAAAAAAAAATTCTTCATTAATATTTTATAAATAAAAGAACATCATGCTAATTCATTTAAAGTCGGGCAAGTTTTTGCTTTCATATTCATCCACCCTCGTTACTTTCGTTATTTGTATTCCAACAAGATTATGTCCTGTATGGCAAGGTCTTGGTATAGCTGTATTAAGTGGTATATGTATGTATGTATATATATATATATATATATATATATATATATATATATATATATATATATATATATATATATATGTGTGTGTGTGTGTGTGTGTGTAAAGAGAGAGAGAGAGAGAGAGAGAGAGAGAGAGAGAGAGAGAGAGAGAGAGAGAGAGAGAGAGAGAGAATATTTCCCGCATGGAAATTGTGAAGACCAACATATTATTATTATTATTATTATTATTATTATTATTATTATTACTACTTGTTAAATGCACTGCCCAGTCGACTTGCACCCGTGACGTCACAGTGCAGGAACCGAGCGACCGACGGTCTCACATTACGTTATTCCATCTTGATCTTAATATCAACAGCTTGCAGTTTTCGTGTTTTGGAATTTTAAAGCTAAACTTACGAGAACCCATTTTATTTATTTCAGAATTCCTCTCCAAATTATGATTTAAAATTTTCGACTAGTTTCCATGATAATATCTTCGACTATGCAAAATATTGCGGGACGTATTTTAGGTTGTGTGTGTTAAAAAGGAAATTGTAATTTTGTATCTTTATGGAGATTTTTTTTAGAGTAATCAATAATGGGGCTAATCTCTGTCCACAGAACAGCTTTTTAATTTGTATTCATTTCGGTGATTTCTCTGAGTCGGCAATATCATTGTAATTTCTACCGGGGAATGTAATGATATGTGATGTGAATGGATGTTTTGTTCAATGAATATGTTCTATCCATATCAGCGAACGTTTGTTTTTATGGAATTTAATTATTCGAGCGACATCTAATGACCCTGTAATTAAATCGCAGGCTATTGTAATTAGTAACGAGTATGGGAACGTTCTTTAATTACTCAATTTTAACCTCAAACATTGTCGGGATAATTGATTGTCAGTATAGTTTTAATGTCGTTTGTTGTTTTTTCTTGGAAAACGATTGATAAACATTAGTTAAGGGAATTAATGTTTTATTGGTATTTTGTTTTTACCTAAAACATTGTTGGGTTGATCAGTAGTTTATAACAGAAATCGAGTGAATAGGGCAATAATAATAATAGTAATAATAGTGAGCGTTTTTATTACACAGAATTTCATGAATATTCCAATTTCCTACTAAGTTTGCAACTTTGCTTCTAATAGTGATAATAACAATCATTATGATAATGATGATTTAATGATAATAACGATGTTTAATAAACTAACAGAAATGGCATTTTGTAGAAATTAATTTGGATACATCGCTTTCCATTTCGAATTTCCTTTCATTATTAAAATAATGATTGTGATTTTAATGATAATATGATAATGTTTAATAAACTAACAGAAATGGCATTTTGTAGAAATTAATTTGGGTACATCGCTTTGCATTTCGAATTTCCTTTCATTATCAACTGGAAAAGACTGGCAGCATCCGTATAGCGTTGGCGACCCCCTTCAGGTCGAGAGAGGGACGTGTCTTATCTGAAATCTCTCTCTTAGAATACGTGTGCCCTATTAGGGATTCCCCAGTGGAATAGCGCCTTTTTTACAGGTCTCAAACTAGCTTCCTCATCTTGTTCATTTGTTCATAGTTTACTTATAATTTCCAGACTTCATTAAATAGTTACTCTTTCTTCTTTTTAAACTGAAGTACACATTCGTTTAATAGTTACTCTTCTTTTTCGACTTTTGACATTTTGACTATATTTAGTAATTCCTTTTGCTTTAAGATTCTGTTTTATTTTATTACCTTCATTTTACTTATTCGATCAATATTTTTGCCTTGTTTTTTTTTTTTTTATTTGCAAAGTTCCTAATAGTTATCAAATTTAATTTCTAGTTTTCCTTCCTCGTATGATTATTAGATTTTATTTCTAATTTTTCTTCCTCATATAATAATGGACATGTTCCCATTTATAACATGTTTTCCGCATTAATAAAGTTGATTTTAACATTCGGGTTGATCCTTAAAGTAAATATAGATGTTGCTGTGTTTGGTTTCCCTAGACTAAGCTTTGTAAGTACCTCTAACAACGAAGTTTAAAGTTATCTATTCACTTTCTGTGCCCCAAATATCTAAAAGGTTATTTATTGAATAGTTCTTTGTGTGGGGACCTTTGATCTAAAGAAGAGCTGGTCATGTTTGCGATCCACAGGGGTCCAAGCCACATTTAGACATTTCTGTGACCCTGTGAGATGGGGTAGTTTGTTCATTCTGTATTCTTTAGACATAAGTAATATTCTTACATCATATCCTCGACCCTTAACTGCATACACGTTTAGCCTATTGGCTTATTTTCGTTCCCACTTCCTCTTTTCCATTTTGTTTTCGAAACCCTTCCAACTATATTAAGCTACAATTATGGGCATCCCCATAGTTGAAACTCAGTACTGAATGGCTGAAAGTCAGTGGTGAATGGCCGAATATTAGTGCTGAATGGCCTTCCCCGGTCTCAGAGCCGCGTCCCATGCCCCATTCCTGCACATATTTTTTAGGCTTCTGCTTTAATCCTGCCTCTACTTCGTTCCTTACATCTTTTTGTCGAACCTCTTCTAACTATTACTTCAAAGTGCATTTACGGGAATTACCTCATTAATTCAACTTAAGGACTGAATGGCCTTCCCGGCCACCGTTAAGGCTCATATCCCTTAATCCATCCATTTGGTATTTTAAAGGTTTAAAGATCGCTCATGAATGGTAGAGGCAAGGGACAGTGACAGTGGCCTAGAGACTGACCATATGATCAGCGCCCAAGCCTCCCTCTCCACACAAACTAGGATCAGGAAGGGCCAGGCTCCCCAAACCGATCCACCCTTTTATCACAAGGATGGGGAGGATGCAGACACTACAAGAAACGATTGAGCTTGAGCCTGTCTCGAACCCCAGTCTAGAAGATAGCCACGCAGGGATATTTCCAGTGGGTTACTTCTGTTAATATCTTGGTACTCTTTCGTTTATTTGCTGATGTCAATCGGAGAGCTGATGAATAAGGAATGCTTCCAGATTTTTAAGATTACACAACTACTCATTCACTTCTTAAGGACTGGTTTTCTTGTAGCCGCGACGTTGTTATTCATAGGTTATTACAGTATATCTTATATTTATTTTCTAGTTTCCTAAATGGAGGCAACACAACTATACGGATTTTAGGTGGATTTTTTCAACTTCCTTCCCATAACGTTAGCGTTGAATTACGTCATTTTTTTAGCTCCCATTCAATGACAAAACCATCGGACTAACACCTAAGAGTCAGTTATATGTGACTGCTCTGGTTATACAACATTATTATTATTATTATTATTATTATTATTATTATTATTATTATTATTATTATTTCTGAAAAATACCTAGCCTTGAAAAACCGATTCACTAAATTCCATCTTGAATTTTGATTGGAATGAATGCGTATTTGAATTAGGAATTCTGAATATATGATGAGATTCCTTATCCTGGAATTTGTTTTCAATATTTTTTCTTATGGGTGGATCGGAAATATTCCTATGTATTCATGAAGATTTCATATTTGTGTTTGCAATTTTCAAAGATTCCATATTTATTTTTTAACTTTCTGCATGTTAGGATTTTATGTTTATTCATTTTTTTGAAAATCTGACTTTTTCCGGGATCCCATATTTGTTTGGTTGGTAGAATTCCTGTTTCTTTAATTCATTGCTGAAGGAATCTATGAATAATTGAATATCAAATGTTGAAGGAAACGGGATTAGAATAAAAATTCAGTGAATCTTGTATTCAGGTGTTGTTCACAAATGGATGTATTTTTTTTTTCATCTAAAGTTAAGAACAATGTACTAATTCAAATATTTGTTCCTTCGAAAATTTAAATCAGACTGTGCCAAAGTTAATCGTTTTATATCTTGTCTGTATTTTCATGCAAACGATCATCACATTGAGTCTCACTCTCTTTTTCAGTCTGCTATTCTAAACCGTACCTTTTTATTCCTCTTCCTCCCTTCTCCTTTTATTCCTCCATGTTCCATCCTCCTCCACCTTTCCTCTTCCTCCTCCAGGATGAGGAGCAAACGCTAATTGGAATGTCTTGGAGGTGAACGGCCCTCTAATTTCGAGTTTTGATAATATACCTTCAAGGAGAGTTAGACGGTGCTTGTGGTAAGGCTTAGTGGTCGAGGTTATACACATGCTTCATTATATGTAGGAAGGTTGCAGACGCTCTTGCGCCTTCAGTCAAGCCTGCCTCATCAATGGGAACTCGATTTCGAATGCTATTCCCGATAATTTTTTTGAAAGTGACTATTGGAATGTTAAATTTCAGTCCTTATGTTATGAAAAAACGTCTAACACATATTTATTCTAGATGAAACAACCACCTTCCATAGGTTTCTCCCCATTGCTAAGCTTCTTATTTCCATCTAGAGTAAATCTTGAGTGAAGGGGATGCACAAATTTTGATAATTAAAATTACTTGCGTTATTTATTTAATATTTAAACCTTCAGTAACCGGTAGTAATAAATCCGTATTAAAAACTAACATCGCAATATTTTCTTAGTCCTGACGGCATGTTCAAAATAGGTTTTTTAACACTTATGGAGAAATATAACGGGTTTATACATTTCCTTTTTATATAAAGAATATAAACTTTGCCATCATGAATGCTTAGTAGTCATTAACCAGTACTAACACGCTGTAATGAAACACCATCATGATTATCAATTTCTTCTTCATCTTCTTTGCAATCGATTCTTGTGATTGTTATTAGAACAGGACGCAGCTAATATCTTTTATCCTAATTGTACAGTTGGCTTTATTAATTCCGGTAGGAGATGTTTGACAGCTGTACATTATAGCAGAAAAGGCTGTGTTCAGCATAAAAGAATCTATTTCAGAAGCAGGTCTTCTGAAAACTATTTAACTTTTATAATGACATTCAACTTTTATGGTTTTAATTGAATATTCTTTTATTTTTTATGTATATATATATATATATATATATATATATATATATATATATATATATATATATATATATATATATATATATATATATATATATAGACTAAATGATATCGGCGGCAATGACCTTAGATGTCAGGATGCCTGAAAACTTTAAATCAATCAATCAACCAATTGGCAACGCTGTTTGTGAAACAGTCATTGAGCTTGTAAACGCGTGATCAAAAGCATTTTTATTAATTTCATGAATTGCTGTAGAGAAGAAAGATTTATTTGATTAACAGCACATGGTAAACCTAATTAAATTTCTTTTGATCACATATTTACAAGCTCAACGCCTTTTTTTTTCTCTTTATACAGGCAGCGTTGCCAACAGTTGCTCTTGCTAAACAGGGCCTTACCTGTCAGGTATCTCCTTCGCGTCCCCAGAAGTGTACCGGAATTAATGAAGTCAATTGTACTACAAACCATCATTTTATCGTGAAATTCCTAAAACTCGCAAGTGTCCATGTTACAGCAGGAAAATGATTCTGTCCTTAACCGAATCCTTCAATATTTCCACATCTTCTACCCTTCTTAATTACACGTGGAAGAATTCATTACCTCCACAGTTGGACCTTTATAAAGTGAATGGATTCCTTTGCCGTCTAAACCCCCCCCCCCCCCCCTTGAAACCATCAACCGTTACCGTTCTCCTTTATTATAGCTATTTCTGTCGTCACTACGTATAGAGGAAAGCTAATGTTGCTTGAACGGTACTCTTGGTGGTTGTTTGTTTTTATGTTCTTTTATTTAGAGAGAGAGAGAGAGAGAGAGAGAGAGAGAGAGAGAGAGAGAGAGAGAGTTGTTTTTATGGTCTTTTATGTCTTAAAAATTATCTCGACTGGACACCTTATAAAGAAGAGGAACACATTATTATTATTATTATTATTATTATTATTATTATTATTATTATTATTATGCAAGTTGTGTACTCATTGATACGGAACTAATCAATATGTTAATTAACTTAAATAGAACGCTATGCCGTGCCTGAAGATCTTGGGTTTTAAAAATCCACAATTATATGCGTTGTAAATTTAAAAATAGGAGCTTTCGCATTTTTTCCATAGTACCTCTTCAGCTGAAGAGGTACTTTGGAAAAAGTGCAAAAGCTCCTGCTATTTTAGAATTTGCAACGCATATAATTGTGGATTTTTGATAACCCAATATGTTAATTGATAGAATTTAACAGTTGAGTTTATCTTATCTAGTTCTTTGATAGGGTGGTGTTAGCTGATGACTTATCATGACTTCCTTTTTCTTGCGGTTTGGTGTCTGCAACTAGAGGACGTTATTCTATCGTGCTATCTAGTTTTTTTTTTCTTTTTTTTTCTTTTTTCTCTCCAATATTCGTCAACGAATAAATACTTGTACGATACGGAATTGTAAACGGCGGTGAAGCAATGATATGATTTTTTTTTTCATAAGCATTGTTTCAAGAATCAGTATAGTTTTTCTGATAAAGTTAAAAAAAAAAGGTGGCCTTCTTAGGAACAAAGGTTTAGAAAAGCCAGAACCTCTATGGTTATAAGGTACACGGTGACCAAGTATGCCCCTCATGGCTAGTTCGAGATGGTATATTTTATTCAAAGTTCTTGGAATTGCAGTTTTATTGCAGTCACTATCTTCCCGAATCACTTGCATTTTTCAACGCTTTAGTGCAAAAGACCCCAAAAATGTGGTGCCATAATCTCCAGTGTAGACGGTCATTTATTTTATGAAGGCGCCTCTGTACGAGCAAGAAATGCATTCCAGGATCAACCCAGTCAACCTAATTCGGCGGTCAATTGCCTAGTTTTGTTTGTTGTCTCAGATAATTTCCAGACCATTGAGTGGATCTTTCTTATGGGCTTGATCAGTGGAGCGGGTCCAGTGATATCATTTGTTGATAGAATTGAAGCTAGAGGAGGGTTGAAACTGTTATCCAGCTCTGAATGAACTCTAACTTTTCAGGGGTAGGAATGAATTTGTCCCTGAATCTTGAGATCTTGTATTTTGCTCGTAATCTTTAGTTATTATTTTTCTTTTATTTGATGCGCTTTATATATAATTTTGTATTCCTATCGTCAAATATCTCAATTATACTAAGTTCTACCAGAAACATTTTCAATTAGGGTTTCTAAGTTTGTGAAAATATAGAAAGGGGAACTCATAGATCGTATTTTTAATTTCTTGGAATGATTCATAATTACCAGTAAAAATATTTTCCATTTCATTAGTAAGATAAGGCCAGAACTTAGTTCCTTGAGGAGAATTGGTTGCTCCCATTTATGTCGACATGCTTATCAAATCCGTGTATTGATATTATATTAGATTTAAAAAAGGAATTAGAGATAATGACTGACAGATTATATGTTCCATTAAAGCTTTCACCATTCAAGATGTTGATGCATCTATTACTGATATGTTTGCAATACTAGGCATTTAAAGAAAGTTGAAGCCAGCGGTAAAGAAGTGGCCATCGAACATTGTTATGGTGCGTCCGCAGCATGAAGTCCGTTCTATTTAAGATGTTGCTCATTCGGAAATTTTGTGGCAGATTCTGGAATTTCCGTGATTGCTGTTCTGCCTGTTCTACAGTTCGCTATCAGCTTAACGGCTCCCTACCTACTGACCTACAACTCTCTCTCTCTCTCTCTCTCTCTCTCTCTCTCTCTCTCTCTCTCACTATATATATATATATATATATATATATATATTCAACTCGGTGTTGTCTATGAAGCCATTTTTTTCGTACCAATATGAAGTATATTCAAATCAATCCCTTTCCCTGTTAACTCCAGTGGCTTTGGGTCTTTTAAGTGAAGTGGTATCTATCCAACATTTTGGAACTGTGTAATTCTGATTCACTCAAGTTTCATCCAGATACACGTGGTTAGTGAGGCCTGCTTGACTTTTTTTTATGTCTCAGAAAAAACGTAGTACGTGGTGCAGCAGCAACATTCCATAAGTAATTTGTAGCCACCAACCTTGTCATATTTGTAGCCAAGTTCCTTAAAAATCTTATGAAGGGAGGTTTTGCCGCCAAGGAAGAAAAAAAAATTCCTTCAGTTTTTGGAAAGATCATGACCTTGAATTTAAACCAATTGTTGTTATAATCATAAGTATCACCTTATATTGTATCATGTAGCTTCCTCCACTATATACTGTGAAGAATAAATGAAATTTAACTTTCAAACAGCACATGGAGAGGAAATGTGTGTGAGAGAGAGAGAGAGAGAGAGAGAGAGAGAGAGAGAGAGAGAGAGAGACGCACGTTCCAAGGTTGTTTTTCCACAATGGAGGTAAACGACTTAACCAGACTCACCCTGAACAGAAGTCTGTTCAGGGTGAGTCTGGTTAAGTTGTTTGCCTCCATTGTCTCTCTCTCTCTCCCCTATTACTGCGGCTGCTACTACTACTACTACTACTGGAAATTAAAGAAAAGGGTTGAAAAGAATATCTGAAAGACAGATGAGATAGTAGTAGTAGTAGTAGTAGTAGTGTGTGTGTATATATATATATATATATATATATATATATATATACCGTATATATATATATATATATATATATATATATATATATATATATATATATGTGTGTGCGTCTATATATATATATATATATATATACACACACACACGAGTAATCCAAAAAGTTCGTGGAAATCGTAAAAAAAATTTTTTAAGCAAATACTGACTTACAAAGTTTTATAATTTTTCAACAAAGCTTTCATTCCTAGCAATGCATTCCTCCAAACGATGTTTCCAGCCTTTTAGTCCGTCTTTGTAACAACAATCAGAACTTTTTAGATCGGAACCACTCCAAAGTTGCAGTTTTGGCATGATCAGTCGAAGGAAACCGTGTTCCTTTCAGGTGCTCTTTTAATTAGGAAACAAAAAAGTCTGAGGGGGTCAGATCAGGGCTGTATGGTAGATGAACCAGGATTTCCTACCTAAATTATCTCAAAACAACTCTTGTCAATACTGATTATTGGGCTGGGCCATTATCATGGGGAAAAGAATGCCCCTATGGAGTTTGCCAGGCCATTTTTTGTACAAGAGCTTTATTTAATTTCTTTAGAACACTCGCTTAATAAACGGCTGTAACTGTTTTGCTTCCTTAAAGAAGTCAACTAAAATTATGGCCTGGAAATCCAAAAACACTGTGGCCATTAATTTCCTTGCAGATCAATCTGCCTTAAATTGCTTTGGGCCATCTGAGCTTTTAGGAAGCCACTCTTTTGACTGGATTTTGTTCTCTGGATCATGAAGATTAATGCTTTTTTCATCACCAGATACAATCTAGCTGAGAAACTCATCTTAGATTGTTTCTAATCAATTCAAAATGCTTACAGAAAGATCTGCCCGCAACGCTTTTGATACCCTTCCTGCTTACAGCTTGTTTATTCCCAAGTTATCTACCAGAATAGAATTTGCTGATCCACGTGATATGCCCATTGCATTAGCTATTTAGTCAATGGTAATTCTCCGACCTTCTTGCTAAAGAGACCTAACAGCAGCTACTCTTTCTTCGGTTATTGATGTGGACGGTCTCCCACTTCGATGATAATCTTCACACTCGATTCGACTCTCACGGAATCGCTTAATCCATTTTTAAACCACACTCTTTTTAAGGTCATTGTTTCCATAAACAATGTTCAAAGCCTCAACTATCTGGCTAGTTTCCCAATTAAATTATGTTAGGAATATAACGTTGGTTCTCCACTCCAATTTGGAACACTCCATAGTGCTCTAAGGTAGGGGTTACTGTCAATGTATTTAAAATACGTTAGCGATAACTAATTGAACTGTACTTTGGTTTCCAATACGAGAAAGGATGAAGGATTTTTTAACACACAGTTTGTCTCAAATTTAAAAGACCATTTGAAATTATTCAACGTTTTCCATGAACTTTTTGGATTGCCCCCATATATATATATATATATATATATGGTATACGATCGGTGGACTGTTCTTCACTCTTGGCTTCGACTTCCTTTATAACGGGAAAGTGGCGGGGGGGGGGGGGTGTTAAAGAAACTTTGGATACTGGTGGTACTTTATTTAGGATTCCTTCAAAGTGTTCTGCTTGAGAGTCATTTCATCATAATCCACAATCCACATACATAATCCAATTTTGAGAAAGAATAGGAAATCGAGGATTATGATTAAGGATGCATCTGTAATGATAGTCATTTGAATCAGATCAGCATAAATGAATTTTATAAGAACAATAAATACAGAATGAGATTATTTTCATTATTGCCTTATTTTTTAATCAAAATATGTATTTAGGAATTCGACATTATATTGCATATTCCGGAATGATATGTAAATGCTTTTCAGGCTCATGTATTCTCTTCTGATGGTGAATTTTGGGATCACATCTCTATTTTTTTAATATGCGTTTTCATAATTGGTTAGTGTACCTAATCTTTTATTAGGGGTTCAGATTTAGTCCCTGTAAGAAATTTTCTGAACCATGGAATGTGTTGTAGAGGCTTCTGGATACTAAACAACTTGTGTTTAGATAATAAATTTTGTTGCAAGATTTTATATGTATTTTTTCGTTCAGGGATTTTTATAATAATTTTTTTCAAATTCCATTTGTTATTATTTTGTTTTCGTACGAATGCTTTGGTTGTGTTGTTGCAGATATTCACGGGCTCTTGTTAATTTAGCCGCCAGTAACTTCCGAATGTTGTAAGTTGTTTGAAGGATATTAACAGCTTTTTGGATTCTTTATTTTTTTTTTTTCACATTTCCGTGGGTTTATAGGTTTAAAAGCTACTCATGAATAGCATAAGCAAGGGAAAGTTATAATGCCCTTGAGACTGACCATATATACATGTGAGCAGCGCCCAAGACCCCTCTCCACCCAGCTAGGACCAGGGAGGGCCAGGCAATGGCTGCTCATAATTCAGCAGGTAGACTTAGTTCACAAGGATGGTGGGATTGCAGACACTACAAGAAACTATCGAGCTTGAGCGTAACTCGAACTACAGTCCGGCAGATCGCCAGACAGGGACGTTTTCCAAATGATCATGTATATATTTCAGATATGTTTTTCATTTGTTCTTATTTAATAAACAGATCTAACACAAAGTTGATGAAAAATTCCTTGATGCAATGGTTTAATAGTGTTTGGAATTTGGCCCTCCTAAATTCTCTAGAAATTTTAAAAGAAATAAAGGTGTTGCTTTTTCATAATTCACTTCAGGTTGGCCGATGCTTTGAAGTTTCCTTTCGCGAAATTGCCTGCGTTTTTCTCTCCTGAATATAATTCCCTTTATATGCGGCCATTCTCATCAAAGGATTAAGACGCAATTTATCTTTTGGTTTGTAATTGACTTTTTATCTGTCAAAGGAAAATTGGCTCCTCCCTAGGTGCATTCTTTATCCCTTTACTATTTTGAGGAAGGCAGAAGAGCCACGACCTCTATCTTGCATTACTTCCTTCTCCTTCTGTTCCTCTACTGTTTTATTCAGGTCCTCAAGTGAAGGTTAAAAGTCGGAGAGCCTCTCTTTTGCTCGAGCAAGGAACCCTTTCTTTGGCATTTTTCATCTCACTTTTGTCATGAAAAGATAAGAATCTTATTTTTCCTCAGCATTAGGAACCAATTTTTTTGCTATAAGATTTTATTACATAAGAAATTTTGAATACCGTTATATAATTATGATATACTTTCGCATTTGTAAGGAGGGTTTGCAAATAAAAAAAGGTTAAAGTGCCTCGGAAGAGTTGTCTTTAACTGATAAACTGGTACAAGTTAAAAAAAAAAATACTCGGCTTACATTTTGTTAGGAGAATTCCTATTGGCCTATTGGAAACGTTCCTGTCTGCCGGTCGCCGGACTAAGGTTCGAGTCCCACTCAAACTCGATAGTTTCTTGTAGTGTCTACAACCTCGCCATCCTTGTGAGTTAGGGATGGAGGGTTTGGGAGAATTTATATGTTTTCCTGCTGAGTCATCAACAGCCATTGCCTGGCCCTAACTTGGGTGGAGAGGGACTTGGACGCTGATAATATGTATACATGGCAAGTGTTAAGGGCATTTTCCTCCTAGCAAGGGCATTGATTGTCACTGTCCCTTACCTCTGCTTTTAATGAGTGACCTTTAAACCTTTGAAATTTTTAAATAGAACGTCGCTTGCAGTGCGACGTTATTTACTCTCCTCCCGATCAGGAACAAAATCTCAATTTCATTATGTATGAGATAAAAAGCTTTGTTCCACTATATTGATAAAATAATGTTTTCCCTTTTACTGAGAAGAAACCTATGATCTTAGATCACTACCAAAGCTTCTCCCCTCTTTTGAAAGTCTTGCTTTCACTTATATTGTAGCAAGAGATTTGCATGTAATGTTTACTTTTGCAAGTAGTATAATGGTGTCTTTAATATTTCATAAATCGTCTTATTCATTGAATGGAGTTGGGGTTCATGAAGAGCCATATGTTATCAGAATTCGTGTTTATTCATGCTTTGAAAATTTCTTACAATAAAACGTCCTTTGCTTTCTCCATTGTCATTAAGAGAGAGAGAGAGAGAGAGAGAGAGAGAGAGAGAGAGAGAGAGAGAGAGAGAGAGAGATTGCTTTTTTTTTTTGTTACATTTAGTATGAAAGAGTGATTGGTGGTATCCTTTCAGGATGTCACACGTTCTTACGAGAGGTAATACTCATTCCAGGAAGCAAAACATATCGGAGAAACCTTCCCTTAGAATATCGTCCCGACTATTGTCAAGGTTTGAAATATCTTCATGGCCGGTGAGTTTGGAAAAGAAAGATAACAGTATGTGTCACAAAGGACTTATTGTCCTCCAGTGATGCGACCGGAGGCGGTGTCTGATATTTGGAATTTTGCTCTAATATACTTTCTTCCGGTACTGAAAGTCTGATCAAATTTGTTTGGGCTCTCGTTGCCTTTTGGCCTCGTTGAGATTTGGTTGCGTATTGTTTGGTATGGTGGTTGTTATTGAACTCTATGGTCAATTATTTGCTACTAGTGTACGCGACCCGTTTAAAATAATGGCTACATATTCAGATATGCGTACACACGCACCACTCTCTCCAGGGTATGATTACTCTCTTTTCCCCTTATCCGAGGGACGGCGAGAGCTGAGCGTGATCGGAGAAAATATATGTTTATATAATGTAGTAAGACTCTTGCTCTTTTATTATATAGGGGATGTTCATTTTAGTTGCTTGTAATTAGTACAGCTCTTTAAAAATTCCCTGTAAATTATTATTATTATTATTATTATTATTATTATTAAAAGCAAGATGCTATAAGCCCAATGGTTCCAACAAGTAAAATAGCCCAGTGAGGAAAGGAAACAAGTACATAAAAAAAAATTCAAGAGAAGCAATAAACAATCAAAATAAAATATACTATAAATAGTAACAACATTAAATCAGGTCTCTCTTATATAAGCTATAGAAATTTTTAAAAGATAGGAGAGAGAGAAATAAGAGAAAACAGTGTGCTTGTGTGTATCCTCAAGCAAGAGAACTCTACTCCAAGACAACGGAAGTCATGGTACTCCCACTACCCAAGACAAGAGAACAAGTGTATGATTTTGGAGTGTCCTCCTCCTAGGAGAGCTATTTACCATAGCTAAAGTCTCTCTTCTACTCTTACCAAGAGGAAAGTAGCCACTGAAATATTACATTGCCGTAGTTAACCCCTTGAGCGAAGAAGAATAGTTTGGTAATCTCAGTGTTGTCAGATAGGCTATATCAGGACAGATGAGAGTGTGGAGAAAATAGGGCAGACTGTTCGTGTATGTAAGCAAAGAAAAAATGAGCCGCAACCAGAGAGAGGGATCTAATACAGTACTGTCTAGCCAGTCAAAGGACCTAAGAACTCTAGCGGTTGTATCTTAACGGGTGTCTGGTGCCCTGGCCAACCTACTACCTATAATCATGGTATGTTGTATAAGATATTTCCCCTTTTACTCTTGATTATTTATAGTAATAGAACCATTTCTAACTTATAGATATTTTACAAAAAGAAAAAACTCTGCACATATATTGATAAACTATTTATTCTTTTATTGCTTATCCTTTAAATCTCTCTATTCTTCGTAATCTTCCAGTTTGCATGTTTCGTTATTCTAGAGGTCCTGTCTTATCCTCTTAAGAGATTACTTTTTTTTTTTTTTTTTTATATTCGGTGACCAAGACTTCAGGGTTTGAATATTGCTATTCATATTATAGAATATGTTAAGCGAATAAAAAGGCTTTTAAAGAGTGATAAAATATGGCAATTTTAACTGGGAACAAAAGATATAAAAAAAGTCACTAAAGTAAAAAGATGGGAATTCGCTGAATAGAAGGTTGACTTGAATAATACATTTGGAAGCTCTTGAATTTTCTTAACAGGCTGCAAGGTAGTGCGGCTATGAAAGGGGAGAGAAAGAGAGAGATTTAGAGAGGAAGAGAGTCTGTAAACTACCGATGCAGCAAATGGTATAGAACAGGCAGAAATATGATGGGCCGGTAGTGAAAAGAAATTTGAACAAAGTCTTTCGATGATAAATTCCTTTATAAACAGTGGTAGATAAGAATTGGAGCCGTTAACAACAGAAAAGGGTAAGAAATGCGAGAGATGAGGCATAAGGAAGATTAAGTGACGTAGAATACACAAGAACCACACTTGATGTGCATAGAAAAAACCGTAAGATTAATCTCTTCAATGAGTTGGCGCGTGAAATTATTTTTGTTTTGGTCGGTGTTGATGGAGGAGATGTTGAATAACGTGTGGTCGCCTTAATAACTACTCCAATTTCAGTTGTAACGCGTTTCTGAATTCTGAGTTCAAATACCTGTGAAGAATAAAGACATCATATGCATCATCATTAAATCGCAATTATAAGCAATAGTATTATATTATAGTTTATCGCTGAGTGTTAATTTATATTCGTTAATTTTCAATAGAACTCTGATCAGCAATTTTCCAAAATATAAGATATACCAGAGGAATGAATAGATATATTACTACAGTTTGAAGTTTGCTTTCAGTAAGTAAAAGTAAAAATTTAACTGTTACTCTTATATTTAAACCTTTATAGTTATAACTAGCTGAATATTGCATCATTTAATTAATTGAATATTAGAACCCTTGTAAATTACCTATAACCGACCTACCTTTATGTTTATATAACGGGAAATATTATCATTGATATTTTGACGCACGGCATTAGGGACATGTTTTACAAATCCAAGTATTTGGTTATAATTGTTATTTGATTAAGTTTGGTTTAAAGGCCGCTCATCAATGGTAGAGGCAAGGAACAGTGACATTGTCCTATCAAGAAGGATAAGACCATATATATGATATATATATATATATATATATATATATATATATAGATAGATAGATAGATAGATAGATATACACACACATACATATTCATTATATCTAGGCCTACATGGCTAAGGACTATGAAGTGTGAAATAAGAGATGATGAATTGAGAAGTATTGAATTAAAATCTCAAGATAGAGACGACTGGCGAAATCTAACAGAGGCCCTTTGTGTTAATAGCCGTAAGAGATGTATATATATATATATATATATATATATATATATATATACACACACTATATATATATATATATATATATATATATATATATATGTATATGCAATGATCAGCGCCGAAGACCCCTCTCCACATATGGTAGGACAAAGGAGGGCCTGGCAGGGACCAAAGGAACTGATGAGTTTGAGTCGGACTCGAACCCTAGTCTGGCGATCACCAGGCAAGGAGGTTTACATTTAAAGAGGGTTTTACAGAGAACATAAATATCTGTTATTATGGCATCGTTATTCACCTTTGCTAAGAACTGCATGTTTAAAATCACGTATGTTATATTTTCATTGTGTTATTGTTGAGGGGAACAAATATATTGTTATAACTTCGTGTTGAGATGTAACAGTAAATGAGGACTATCTTCACATTATCGCCTTATAGTTATTACAGTAGGCATCTACAACTTTTTAACTTTATATGTAGCTTAATTATGTCTTCCGTTCTTTCAAAGCTTTTACTTCATCCAGACATACCTTAATTGGACTGGGAGATGCTTCTACTGTAAATGAATATGTTTAGCTTGTAAGAAAAAATCCATTGAAAATTTTTTATAAGATTTAGAAATGAAATATTTTAATCTTTTTTAGAAAGTATATGTCACGCAGAAAAAAATATAATTGAAACCGGGGAGATATTCCAATGCTTAGAAAAGTTGGCTTAATTTAATTAAGAATATTCTTGCGGAAGTCTCGTGTCAAGAGAGCATATGGCGGAATTAAGATCAGGAATACGGTGGACATTTGCATTGTATCTTTATGCTGTCGAATATGAACGTAATTATGAAGTTTGGTGATGGCAAGGGAAATTCTGCCTACAAGATAAGATGATGAAAATTTAAAAAAATTATAGTTCGAAAAATTGTGAATGTTTGTAGTTTATATACGATCGTTAAATAAGTCCATTTAATATGAACGAATTTTTCAATGAAATTTTGGATGAAATAGAAAGTTAAATTTAGGAGTATTAAATGTAGCCGTTAAGGTCTTTGGAGTAGAGTTAACTGAAATAAGTATGTGGTTATTGAGGTTCCATGTCATTAAGGGAAAGGGCTGGCGATAGTTGATAGTTTTATTGTAACAAACTATATCACCAAATCGCCTGTCACATCTCACCGGTTTGCAATTACGGAGAGGGAACGGAGACCCGGAATGTCACTCCGTTGATGTATGTTAGTGTCCATTTAGTCTGCGGTTCTCCTCCTGTCCTTCTCCGTTAATTATCTGTTGTCATTTCGTTCCTATCCATTCCTTGTTCATTCCTTATCCATTTGTTCTCCGTTTTAACCGTTCAACTTCCGAAACATTGCAAACACGATGTAATTACGATAGTTTTGCCAACGGAAATGACCGGGTGACTGTTTTTCGTGCGTAATCTGCCCTTTCCTGCAATCCTGTGAGGTGGAACAGGATCTTAAGGTAAATGCGAAAGGAATGCACGTGTCTTGACTTCCTTTCCAGGTGTATATAAGAAAAAGTGTGGGGTTTTAACAGTTACTTGGGTCTAGCATGTGCTAAAGTATGATTTTATTGTCTTTATAGAAGCTAGGATAAGTTTTAGAAATGAGAGATATAGAGATGTTCTCATATTGTACTCTAGTGTCGAAAGTTTATAATCTCGCCTATATCATAAAGAGCAAGGGTCTCTCCCTCCCTGGAAAGGGGAGATGGTAATCATATCCTGGTGAGAGGGGATACGTTTGTATGCTCATCTATCTAAATATTTAGCCGTCATTTTTGACGGGTCGCGTACACTAGTTCTAAAAGAATTATGAAAGTAATCCAGTATGAATGATAAAATAACCAAAGGCGAGAATCCTGGTTACAGATGGAGAACGCAGGTTGACGATCTGATTATAATTGTCTATGTTTTATTCATTGTCATATAACATGAATTAATTGTTAGATTGAACATTAGTGCGGCTCGGTTTATTGTGTTGTAACTTCCGGTTGAGAATTATTTATAGAATACATAAACTGGAAAAAGATTCAGGACCTGCATGTGAGGATTAAGGGAAGCTCTATACTTTTATTCATTCAGTTCGTGCCCCAAAAATGCAAAAGAAAGAAATAGAAAAAAAAAATCAAAACCCTGTAAAATAAATATTTACACTAACGTTTTTTTTTTAAAGATGAAGATACGAAATCTGAAATTGAAATTTAGATTTACAACCCGAAAGACTGGAACGTTTGTTCGAACGTTTCAGCGATGACAGCATGGCTCTGTGGATGCTGTGGAGTGCCCTCTCCAAACTTCCGCCCAGGAACTGAAGTTAACAAAGCAGCGGCAAGAGCTCTCTCTCTCTCTCTCTCTCTCTCTCTCTCTCTCTCTCTCTCTCTCTCTCATCTGAGGACGGCATAATCTAAACGTAAGCTTTTGAAATGCACTTTTAAAAGCTCGTCAGAGAGAGAGAGAGAGAGAGAGAGAGAGAGAGAGAGAGAGAGAGAGAGAGAGAGAGAGAGAGAGAGAGAGCATTTGCAACCAGCCAGAGCATTCGGTTCAAGTAGTTGGTCAAACGAAGACCTTGAATCCTCTCTCAGAAATTTCATTTCATGCTTTTAGTAATGTTCGTGGAATGAGGTTTTTTTCGAGTCATTACCTCTAACGCATTGCGGGTTTTCGTTGTTTTCAAGTTGTTAATTTTATGGGGGCAATTGTTTTAGCAATTATTGGAGCTTATGCGGATACTTAATGGCTTTAGTTTCGCCATTCAGAAGGACAGTCAGTATTATGGATAACCACATTGAAGTATGCTCTTTATGTTGCTCAATATGAAAAAGAAATATCGTCTGTCTTAACATGTTATTTTTCTGTCTATGTATATTTCGTGTTTTTATAGCCATTTTGCTTTTGGTCTGCTTTCCATTGATTTTGTGTTCCTATATTTGAATAAAAGTATTCCATGCTTAGACAATATTCTTTGAAATTGGATCAATTTTGCTAAAACGTAGGCATATCTTGAATAACTGATTTTTGTTTGTAGAAACCCTTTTGACAATCGAAATGAATTTTGGCCTATTTGGACAAATTGTGGTGCAGTAAAGTTCACGATAAACTTAGGTAATTAAAATGAAAATTTATGAAAGTTTAAATTAATTTGACAAAGAGGAGATAATTGGGAAATTAGAAATAAGGAATATGAATGTATAAAGCGATTCAGTTATTATTATTATTATTATTATTATTATTATTATTATCAATATTATTATTATTATTATTATTATTATTATTATTATTATTATTAACAAAGCTACAACCCTATTTGGAAAAGCATAATGCTATAAGCCCAAGGGCTCCTACAGGGATAAATAGTCCAGTGAGGAAAGGAAAGAAATAAACTTTAAAAAAGTAATGAACATCTAGAATAAAATAGTTTAAGAACGGTAACAACGTTAAAATATATTTTTTTCATATATAAACTATAAAACTTGACAATAAAACAAGCGGAAGAGAAACAAAATAGAATAGTATGCCCGAGAGTACCAGCATGTACTAGTTTCATTATCCTCACATCTGTTGCCAGCATTTTACACGGTAATCGTGGGGAAGCAGAAAGTATTGAGATCTAAACCAATTTACTACCACTTTTAATGAGCGAGTGAGTGAGTAAGAAAGTAATGAGTGAGTAAGTAAGTAATGAGTGAGTGGGTGAGTGAGCCAGTGATTAGTACCCTCAAGCAAGAGAACTGTACCCTAAGACAGTGGAAGACTATTGTACATAGGCTATGGCACTACCCAAGACTAGAGAACAATGGTTTGATTTTGGATTGTCATTCTCCCAGAAGAGCTGCATATCTTTAGCTAAAGTCTCATCTACCTTAACCAAGATGAAAGTAGCCACTAAACAATGATAGTGCAGTAGTTGACCCCTTGACCAAGAAGAAATGTTTTGGTAATATCAGTGTTGTCAAGTGTATGAGGACGTAGGAGAATAGGGAAAGAATAGACCAAGCTATTCTGTGTAAGTGTAGGCAAAGTAAAAATGAGCCGTAACCAGAGATGGATCACATGTAGTACTATCGGCTAGTCAAAGGACCCAATAACACTCTAGCGATAGTATGTCAACAGTTGATGAGGACAACTGATGAAAGCAAGGCTTTAGGGCTGATCACTCGCATTTGTTATTCAAATTCTCCCTTTCCCACTCCCTGTCTCCACTCCTGATTGCAACCCACAATTTTTTTTTATATCTATAGCATGTCCTTCAATCACTGCTAGGGTCAATAGAAAGTTTTTTTTTTTTTATGAAACGCCTATGATGATCCATCTCTCGCCTGGTTCAAGAATCGGAGAGAGAGAGAGAGAGAGAGAGAGAGAGAGAGAGAGAGAGAGAGAGAGAGAGAGAGAGAGAGAGAGAGAGAGAGAGAGAATTATTTGTAATTGCCTGGCATCATAATATCAGTGTTCATTCATGTCGACATGAGTATACTTAATAACCTTTTAATAACTTGAGATAGAAAAAACTAAAATATAAATGAAATTAATAAATAACTTAACAATGAAACTTTTAACATTTAATATATATATATATATAGAAACGAGTAATAAGGGTAGCTTCCGATATGAACTTGAAAATGCCACTGGCATCATAAAAAATGTCCCTTCCAAATATCTTGGTGAGGATGTACGTGCCATCCTCATCACGAGCTTCGAACAAAAATTGTTTCTTGATACCCACAAGACATTTAGTAAGTAAATGCCTCACAGTCAGAGGAACCAAGCAATCTTCACAAAAATGGCTGTCATCAGCTAATCATCAGGAACTCGTGAGGCATACGTGTATGGCTAATTCTAAGGCAACAGAGGACAGTCTCCCGCCTTCTTGGCATACTGTGTTTGTATATATATATATATATATATATATATATATATATATATATATATATATATATATATATATATATATATTTTGATCTGGCCAGGTTCTTTCTGGTAGGTTGTTCTTGGTGCATTGTGGGTAAACATGAGAGGTCGGGGTTGCGCGCACTTAGAATTCTTGGTCGTGGGAGCTAGCTGAGCTCCAGGTAAGCATGTTAGGAAAAATACAATTTTCTTAGAAATTGTCATATATATATATATATATATATATATATATATATATATATGTGTGTATATATATATATATATATATATATATATATATATATATATATATATATATATATATATATATATATACTCGGTCTCTCCTCTCCCGTGGGGAAGGGGGAGAGGGAGGTCTACCCTGCGTGGTGAGTGGGGCTGCAGTTGGAAAAATGAAAGGAGATGAGAGGGTTGAATCTGTGTAGGTGCTTATGCGTGTATGTCTATCTTAGATATTTAGTCATCATGTTTGACGGGTTGCGTACACTAGTAACATAGAAATATTGTAGAGTGGAGAGTTGAATAGATATATGAATAACTAGGATAGAAAGAAACACGTTCAAGTTGAATGTCATGCTGTATTCATCAACCTTTAACAAAATTCACCCTTGTTTTAATAGTTTTTATACGTCAAGATATTACATATAGTCTGTCGGTCTGTTTATCTGGTCGATAAGAAATGTAACTTGGAAACCACTATCTTTTTCTTCTTCTTCTTTGTCTGCATCTTTTCCCACTTCTATGTGGGGCTGATGTTTCTGGTCAGCGTTCTCCATCTACCTCTGTCCCACACTTCATCACCAGTTAATCCCTTTGATCGAAGGTCATCCTTGATACAGGATCAGGCGAGGTCCCAACGCGTCGCCTACGGGGAACGCCCTAGCATTAATTTCATTTTCACAATTTTCACTGGCCATATTTGTTTTGGCTAATTTTTTCATGGCCGGATGCCTTACCTGCCGCCAACCCTCCCCATTTACCCGGGCTTGGGTCCGGCACCAAGTTGAGGCTGGCTTGCCCCCCCCCCCCCCCAGTGGCTTGGTTTAGAAACACTATCATTAACATTATTTATCTTTAGTTTTTACTTAACTGCCTATTTGCAGTAGGTATGGTCCGGTAATTGCGTTGCTATAATATGTAATATTTATTTTAATTTTAATTTTTTCATTTTAGATAGATATCTGATAACTTTATTTCCTGTTTCTCCAGAAGTAAAGGCAACTTGCAGAAAGGCTAATATACGATGACATTGTAATTACGTTTCAATGGGCACTGTTTACACATTCCTCTAGTCTATATAGTTCCCGACCACACTGACCCTAGAATTTGGAACACCAATCCATTTACTCTACTTCCTTAGAAAGGCATGCCAATAAAGAAGTATAACTTAGCTTTCCACCAGTTTTGCTGAATTATACAAATGCATGTTTTGTGTGTGTGTATGTGTGTCTATAAGTGATTCCCGGAGGCCCAACGGAAGGGAAAGCCACCCACATCCCCCACCCCATGTAGTACCACTCCTCTCCTCCGGAAGCTTCAGGTTTGTTCAGTTTCCCCCGGGGGATGTAGTCATTATTACCGGTAGTGGTATGATGCTGACACTACCGTAACCCCCTCTCCCCCTTTCCTCTTCCCAAGAGGAAGGGGAATTTGATGGGGATTTATCTGTGCCTTGGGATTACGATTCTTTTATTTTTACAGTGGAAGCTTTTGCGAGTTTAAACAGAAAAGAGATTTTGGTATATTTTCATGTTCTCTCTCTCTCTCTCTCTCTCTCTCTCTCTCTCTCTCTCTCTCTCTCTCTCTCTCTCTCTCTCTCTCTCTCTCTCTCTCTCTCTGTATATATATATATATAGGTATATTGCATAAATTTTTAAATATATACGAGTATATAAATATATATATTTATACATACACATATATTACACACACACACACACACACACACACACACACACACATATATATATATATATATATATATATATATATATATATGTCTATGTCTGTGTATGATTATATATCTGTGTGTATGTTTGTTTGTCTGTGTCTGTGTGCGCAGCAAAACCAATTTTCTTTATTAGAGTGGGTAAGCAATCTGTCCCCTGAGATAGGGGTCTAGAAAGTTTCCCACTGCAACACTGATAAATTCCTTATTGCTCATTCTCCCTCTATGAGTACCATTATTCATATTTTCCATTTTCAAATATTAAGGAAATATTATCGTGAGATTTGTGTTACGAACAGCCATTATGTCGGAGTGATAATGCATTTTACAGGGAAAAATATAATTTCAGTATTATTCACTTTAATTTTTCTTTGGTGTCGGAAAAAAATTGAATGGCTTTCATATTCATAGAATTCTTTATACATTATATTTATGACTTTTTATTCATTCTTACGTACCATTATATTGAAAGAAATAACACGTAAGCATGCGGCCGCCCGCACACACACACACACACACACACTCCAATCCCAACCACCCACCCACTCATATACACACACAAACACACACACACACACACACACACATATATATATATATATATATATATATATATATATATATATATATGTGTATATATATATGCGTGTGGAACGACATATCTGAAGCCTTTGTCTTGTAGTGGACAAAGAACGTCTGATGATGATGATGATGATATATATATATATATATATATATATATATATATATATATATCATCCTTCCACTTTCGTCTGATTTTGGTCTTCCTACACCAGTTCACACCCACTTAGTTCGTCAATCCATCGTCTTCTCTTCCTTCCCCTACTTCTTTTGTAATCTCTAGGGATCCATTCTGTTATTCTTAATGTCGATTTATTTATTATCTGTCATTCTCATTGTATGACCTGCCGGTGTCCATTTCTTTTTCTTACAAGTTGTTAGAATATCCGCTACTTTAGTTTGCTCTGGTATCCATGTTGCTCTTTTTCTGTCTCTTAGTGTTATTTCCATCATTATTCTTTCCATAGTTCCATGAGTTGTAACTATCTTATGTTCTAAGGATTTAATATGTCTCCAAGTTTCTGATGCACAAGTTAAAACTGGTAGGACCATCTGATTAGATATTTTTCTATCAAGAGAAAGTGGGATTTTAGTTTTCATATTATTTTCTTATTTTACCCAAAGCTCTCCGCCCCATGCTTAATCTTCTTTTAATTTTTGACTCGTGTCCTGGGGAAACGCTGTCTGTCCTAAGTATGTACATTTATTAACAATCTCTAGGGAATCGTCCATAACTCTTTATTTGTTGTCTATTTGCATTTTCATTGAACATTATCTTAGTGTTATTGATATTAAGTTTCAATCCTACATTTCTGCTTTCTCTATTCAAATCTATCTTTTTTTGTAATTCCTCCCATGATTCAGTAAACACAACTATGTTATCTGCAAATCTTAAGTTGTTAAGGTGTTTCCCATTAAAATTAATTTGTAAATTTTCCCAATATAAGTTTAAAAAAAATTCCTCTATGTTGGCTGTGAATAATTTTTGAGGCCTCCCTATGTAATTCCTTTCGCAATCAAAATTCCCTCACTATCCTTATGTAGTTTCAAGATTGCTGTACTTCCTGTACAGGTATCGTGAAGTGTTTTAATCTAAGGTTAATTTGTTCCCTTTCTTTAAAGGGTTTTCATTACTGCTGAATTTTTCACAGAATCAAAAGCTTTCTGCCTAGCGGTTAAATGTGTTGAATACCCACTTCTAAAGCCTGCCTTCTTGGATGATTATAGTATTGCTAACTTTTTATTCAGCCTAATATGGTTTTTGTAAATATTTTATATATTAAGGAGAGTAAGCTTATTGGTCGGTAATTTTTCTGTTCTTTAGTATCTCCTTTTTTTGTGAATTAGTGTAATGATTAAGTTTTTCTAAGCTGTAGGTATAGAGCATTCTTGCAGGCATTTTTCGAAAAGTTCAGCCTATTTTACTACTATGAAATCTCCATCTATTATTAAATCAATTGCTAGGCCATCTTCTCCTGCTGTTTTGCCACTTTTCATGCCCTTTAATGGTTTCTTTACTTTTCCTACTGTCACATTTGGGATTGGCTCAGGTGTTTCATTTCTATAGCATTATATAGAAATCCTCTGCAATTTGTATCAATATCTCTATCGTTGATATTTCCATTCTCACCCCTTAAAACAAACGTCTGTTGACGCCTTAGTGCAAGTCTTCTTTTCATCAATTTGATGCTTCTTCCGTACTTTAGTTTCCTCAATTTTGGTCTGATTATATTTACGAATATCTTACATTTTTAATTATTTATTTATTTATTTATTTTTTATAGTTCAGCTGATTTTTTTCATCGCTCTGTGATTTTACCCTTATTTCCAACATTTCCCTAATTAGGTTTTTGTTCTTTTCTGGTAGTTTTACTTGATCTTATTTAAAAACATTTCCACCTATCTCTTGGGCTGATTTCATTAAAAATTTTGTTAAATAAGTGTTAATTTTTTATTACTAAACTAAACTCCTCTGATTTTTTCTCTTATTTCAGGAGTTTTTATTTTCTTTCTTATATTTGATATTCTCTCTATTTCATCAGATCTAAAAAAATTTCGCTTCTCACATTCTATGATTGCTTGACTTTAACTTGTTTAACACTGTTACATCTTTAAGTAACGACTTTTTCACCGAGGTTAAAATGTTTCATATTTTGTTTCTCCATTTGGGGTTCTCCTTGTCCATTTTGTATGTTCCTTTTTATAAAAGTTGCCCATGATTTTTTTTCTTTTTTTTTTCTTTTTTTTCCCAGCAAATTCTACAAGCATGTGTCCTCTGTCATTCCATGTGCTTACTGCAAATTTTCCTACTGTTTATTCTCCTCTCATCTTTTGACCTACTTTAGCATTGAAATCACCCAAACAAATTCAATTTGAGTCATTTTTTTATAGATATCTCCAGATAATCATAAAAAAAATGTTAATTTCTTCGTCTTTATGGGATGTTGTTGGTGAAGACGTTTGAATTATCTTCAGTTTATAGGTCTTATTTACTTTGATAATTTACCGTGCAATTCTGTCCCTAGTACTACAAAACTCTTCCATATTACCATTAAGATTTTTATTAATAAGAAAACCCACTTCATTTTCTTTTTTGTTTTCATGTCCTGTAAAGCAAAATATGTCCCTTCTTTAACTCTATATAAGATTCCCCAGTTTTAATTTCACTCAATCCTATTATATCTCAATTTATTTCTTCTAGCTCTTCTAGTAATACAGCAAGATCTTCCTATATAAGATTCCCCAGTTCTAATTTCACTCAAATCCTATTATAACCCAATTTATTTCTTCTAGCTCTTTTAGTAATACAGCAAGATCTTCTTCCCTAGACAGGGTCCTGACGTTGTAGGTTGCAAGGTTCAGTTTCCAAAGGTGGCCTGATCTAGTCCAGAGATTTTTAACACCCCCCTGCAAGTGGCTGTAGCTATCCGCCACCTTGGACATTTGTTCCACTGCCGCTAGGGACTGTGGGTCGAGATGGCGTTGTGATGGTGAGAGATTTTTGTCTCATCGTGCACAACAAACCAACTTAGTATGGGTGGTTCTGACTAGTATAGCATTGCTGATCATGGCGATGCGCAAACCCTTTCACCTCGTTTAGGTATCCTAACTAAGAAAGCTGATGATATATATATATATATATATATATATATATATATATATATATATATATACATGTGTATATATGTATATATATATATATATATATATATATATATATATATATATATATATATATATATATATATATATATGTATGTATGAATGTATGTATGTATGTGTGTGTGTTTGTATTTACGGTAAGGAAGTAAAAGTAGAGAGAAAAAAGATGGTCATTGATAGAAATAGAAACGATGAACGAAGACCTTTCTCTGCGTAGAATAATCCCAACCTATTGCTTCACATAGCACAGCGAGGAAAGCTAGAAGTTATTGATAAATAATTTTGGGATTCGTACTGCAAGGTCCTCCTTGTGCACTTGCATGCAATGCCAATCCTTTCCAATTGTTAACGTAGCTTTGTTATTGTATTATGTCCGGTTTAGGTCGTGCCTTTTCCATCTCTTTATTTTATAAAGAGGTTCTATCTCCATTTCTTGTTTTTCCTTTACTCTGTTCCTGCGTTTCATTCATTGTCATCAGTAGGTACGTTAGGAGCGTATGAAAAATAGATATTAGGAAGGAGTATTTTCGACTCAAGTCGCTTTCTTCGAGTACCACAGAGAGATATTGCGAAGTTTTACTCAAGTTCAGCTTCTTAAGTCGATTGTTAAAAGAAAAGTCGGTAAAACTTTCGGAGATTTTTCGATTAAATGAAAAGACTTACTCTAAATTATATGCGTCCCTAAACCGGATGAATAGTTTGTAATGAAATATTACTTCAAGAAGTTAGAGGAAAAAATAACTATAGTAAATTTTTTTGATGCCGCATTTGCACTGACTCCCAGCGGTGCCCTTTTAGCTCGGAAAAGGTTACTGATCGCTGATTGGTTAGAATTATCTTGTCCAATCAATCAGCGATCATCAAACTTTTCCGAGCTAAAAGGGCACCGCTGCGAGTCGGTGCAAATCTGCCTCACCAAAAAGAATTGACTGTAGTATCTATTTAACCGATTCTATTTGTTTTATGAAAATCATCTGGAGTCTTGTTTCAAACGAACATTAGAGAAATTACTGAGAGATACCAGATAATACCCATTTTTGCGTTTTATAGACTGATTATGAGTGTGAGAATAATACAGTAAACATTAAAGAAAAAAATTTGGTAAAGAACACCTATTTTCAATTAGGAATAGCTGAAGTTTTATTTTTGAACAATTTTATAGTTGAATTTGACCCTTGAAACGTGTGCTTGACCGTTACCCCAAATTGCTATTTTTCTTTTTGGTGAAAGGTATAGTGTGATTGTAATGTTATTGTCAAGTAATTCAGATAGAATAAAAGGACACTGACATTAATGATAAAAAAGATTGGAATTTCTAATTTTCCATACATGTATAGCCATAATTCAATACGTCAATTGAGATTATTACATGGTGTATAAAGACATTAAAGTTCAGTTCAGATTGACAATGGTGCTTTAACCCAAAAGGTCAATGTGGAAAAGAGTCAGAGGTTAATGCTACTCGTTTCACTTTTAGTTAATGTCCGTTAAAGAACCAAATTATTTATGATTCAGTGTAGTGGCTGAAGGGTAACCGATGAGACTGAAAAGTTTGAAGCTGGTATTAAAGGAGAATTTTTGTCTTGTATCTATTGCACAATTTTAATGGTGGCAAAGATTTTAATTAGTTTTTGGTTTAAGGTTTAAAGGTCGCTCATGGATGGTAGAGGTAAGGGATAGTGACAAAACCCTAGCCGGACAATGTTCTAGAGACTGACCATATATACATATAATCAGCGCCCAAGCACCTTCTATTTCCAAGCTAGGACCAGGGAGGGCCAGGCAATGGTTGCTGATAACTCAGCAGGTGGACCTACTAGTTGCCCCAAGCCCCACATCCTTAGCTCATAAGGATGGTGAGGCTACAGACACTACAAGAAAGGGTCGAGCTTGAGCAAGATTTAAACCCCAGTTTGGCAGATCACTAGGCAGGGACGTTTCCAATAGGCCACCACAACCTATTATAAAAATTGTATGATGTTGAGAAGTTTATAGAGTGATCTATCAGGATTTTCCAGTTATTGAATAATCATGACTGTGACGGACCGTTTCCTTGAAGTCCATCAATCGCCTTCTAATATAGTTTTCCTGACGGGGCATAATGTGAGAAGAAACGAATTATTTGTAATATATACAATTAAGCAGCCATCGTGAATCGGTTATAAGGTCTAATCTGAGTCAAGTTTGGAAAAACAGATATTTTATTAATAGATTGTTGTTGAAAAATCCAGATATGAGAGATGAAATAAATATTTAAAACTATATGATGCAGCGAATACATGTGGTACCATAGCTAAAATGATACCATTATGAAACAATTTAAACAATGTGGTAGGTAGAACATGCGGAAGTTTTTAAATGTTAATGAATTTGGTAGAAGACTGCTTTTATGTCACTCCTTGTAAGAGGAAATGAATTAGTGGTATAAATATATATATATATATATATATATATATATATAGAGAGAGAGAGATAGAGAGAGAGAGAGAGAGAGAGAGAGAGAGAGAGAGAGAGTAGACCATACGCTTGACTTATTAGCAAGTTTCATGGGCAATATGTGCACGTCTCGTTACAAGTAGCTGTAAATTGGACATCTAGTCGTTAGTTAAGAGTAGTTAAGTGTAATGAGTGACAGTAATAGGTCTAACTTCTCTATCTCCTGCTATCTGAAAATCATAGCATCTCTCTCTCTCTCTCTCTCTCTCTCTCTCTCTCTCTCTCTCGCTAGCCTTTATTTTCATTTAAGTACACGCAATGATAGTCTCTTTCTGGGTGGGGGGGATACCTTAACGTGGTGAAAGGGTTTGCGTATTGCCATGATCGGCAAAGTTGTATTAGTCAGGACCACCCAGATGAGGTTATTTTGCTGTAAGCGATCAGGCGAAAATATTCCACCATCACCAATCCGCAGTGGCCAGCGTGGTGAGGAAAACTAGCCAAACACCAGACGTTAAGTAACATTTCTGAAGCCTTTTTTCTGCAATGGACTAGAAACTGCTACATTTGTTGTTGTTGTTGTTGTTAGTCCCAAAAAGCAGTAAGAACATGTTTAGCATCAAGACAGAATCGTGAGTAAGACATGTTCTTATGCATTTTCAGGCTTTACTGCCAACAATTTCTGTTTACTGTAGACAAGCCAGTTTTATGTGTCTAAACATTGGGTCTTTGGATGAGGTTGTCTACCAATATGATCGAAATTATGTAGCAAATAAAGGATTATGAGAGAGAGAGAGAGAGAGAGAGAGAGAGAGAGAGAGAGAGAGAGAGAGAGAGAGAGAGAGAGAGAACAATGAAAATATATTATAAAGAAATTTCAAGTCTTTAAAGGAGATAGACTGTTCCCCTTTCAACTTTGCTGAAGTAGGAAATGATAGATTTGAGCTGGGTGAAATACGAATGCTTTTAAGTGATGCTCTTTCAAGAAGGATGGTTTTGAAGTGTCTCCTTTTCTGATTTTCATATTTTTGTCCATCTTTATATTTTTAGGTGTTTGTGATGGGATGTTTTTGAAAAAAAAAGTCTTCAGTTATTTTTTACCTTATTCTTCCATTCTTGTTTCAAATGCAATCCCTTATTTTTCAACTGTTTTGTTGGCATAGTTTGGCCTGTTTATTTGTTTTACATCGCATTAACTTTAAAATTATTTATTATTTAGTTTATATATATATATATATATATATATATATATATATATATGTGTGTGTGTGTGTGTGTATAGAATATGCATACATATATGCTAGTTCATAGTTCCAATATTTTTTACTTAATACCAGTGCTTTTTGGTCGTTTTACTTATTCCTTTTATTCTTCATATTTGATAGTTTTGATCGTAATATTTTAATCTTACAACTACGCGCATTCCACATTTTTTTCTATCCAATATTATAAAAGATAACGATAAGATAATTGTCCTTTAAATTTATGAGATTGTAACAAGCCAGTCTCTGCGTGAATATATAGATTGATAGCTATTTTTGCTGTACCCGGCACTGTGTTTTTACTTCTTGTTTTTATCCTGAAACTCTCTTCATTGTTCTGAATTCATCAAAACGTTGTTGCAACTGATAAATGAACATTTTTTCTGGATGATATTCGAAGCTTTTGTTTCGTTCCTACTACGTATTGTGTGTTGGACAAAGGCTGTTCCGTCTGTATGCATAGGGTACCAATTAGTCATTTTATGTAGTCAGTGATATCTTCGTGGAGATCGATACTTTTATTGTTTTATGCAATAAATGAAGGCAATTGTGGTTGGGCGAACATGCTAAAGATTTTTAAAACTTAAGTGTTATGGTAATGATGTTCCTTAAATTATTATTATTATTATTATTATTATTATTATTATTATCACCATATTGATAATGATGAAAAACAGCGAAATTTCGATAGTAATTATATTTTTTCTATCTTAAGCATATTTTAGTTAATAAAGAGATGTTTGCTTTCCTGCTAGCAGGCTTTCTCTACATCTATGTCTTAATAACGATCAGGTACTTAACTCACTGCTTCAGTCAACGAGATTTTTATCATTTTACCGCACTCTTACATATATACGTACATATGATATATATATATATATATATATATATATATATATATATATATATATATATATATATTTATTTATTTTTTGTGTGTGCGTGTGTAGAGAGAGAGAGAGAGAGAGAGAGAGAGAGAGAGAGAGAGAGAGAGAGAGAGAGAGTATTCACGCATATAGGTATATATGTATATGTATGTACAGTATATATATATATATATATATACATATATATATATGTATATGTTTATGTTATATATATATATATATATATATGTTTATGTTTATATATATATATATATATATATATATTATATATTATATATTACAGTAATGGAATATAAGACGCTTTGAACTTAATATAACTGTTTACGTTTATCTTATGCATGGAAATCGTTGTCAATACCAAAAAACGCTATTAAGGTAATTTTGAAATTGTCTGGCGATATTATCTTATTATTCCTTTGTGTAATCTGGAATTTAAGAATTATATTTATATTCCCCCTTTATTATATTGTTCTTAGTGAGTTGTGTTGTAAGCAGTAGGCGATCTCGAGTAAAAATGTCTCCCTCAGTATAGGGTTACGTAATAAGACTTTGTTTTGCCCCCGAGTCTACGAAATACCATCTTCATATCTCGTATTCTCCTACTGTGTATTCAGTTGCATTGTTTATGG
>NC_090757.1:59123186-59135686 GCF_036898095.1 Palaemon carinicauda | reverse complement strand
ATGCATTCAGTTTGAATGGTGTTTTTGATGATATTTAAATGATGAGAACAGTACTAAATGAAAAGTAACAAAAAATCGTTTTATTCTTGGGATATAAGAATTCACAGATGAATGGAAAAGACAATTAGTCCCTCTTGTGTTTATGAAATCAGTGCAGAATTTGTCACAATTTAATTGCAAAAAGACTTGGATAAAGGCAGGCGTCATTGACATGAAATATAGGTAAAAAGATCAGATAAGAGGTTTATGCTGATTCCAGTCTCCATGCAAGACGGCTCATTTGCTGCATGCAAAGATTTACGACACAATAAAGGTTTTTTATCTGTCCTGACGTATTCTGGTATGAGCCGTTAATCCATTTAATTGAAAGTTTGCTCAGGAAGGTAATAATCTTTACTGATACGCACAAAGCCCCACAAAATGTTGCACAATTTGAACAGTTTGACAAACCACACTCCCCATATATATATATATATATATATATATATATATATATATATATATATATATATATATATGTGTGTGTGTATATATATATATATATATATATATATATATATATATATATATATATATATATAAAATGTGTGTATGTGTATGTATTTATATATTATTTAGAAAAGATATATGATAATCATGCTTAACTAAATAGTAAGTAAGCAAACGTCCGTAAAAAAAAAAATAGAAGAAAACCCTACTATATGTACCATTATTTTATATCCCACAGTTCATAAATAACATGAAAACTTACTTAAAGTATTAATTACAATACACATTAAACCAAATAAGTAAAATACTCCATTAGTCTACACTAATCACAGTAATAATGAAGAAGGGAAAATAGGAATAACGCCTGTAAAATAATCATCCTCAATTTCATGGAAGAGAAACCTTAGGAAAAGGATAACTCGATTTCAGTTACAAACTAGAGTAAAACTTCTTTGCTTAATCTCTTTATCTAATAACCTTTCTTCAGAGCTGTAAATTAAATACATTGGGTATCCATCATTAGTTTACATAGTCTGTCAGACTTAGAGACGAGAGAGAGAGAGAGAGAGAGAGAGAGAGAGAGAGAGAGAGAGAGAGAGAGAGAGAGAGATCCTATTGCTTCATTCTTTGTGCTAAAGTTGCAATAATTCATATGACTTGAATTGCATTTCCTGTTTATCAAAAGATGTCAAGTTTAGCCTAATACTGGATTATCTGTGGCAACAAATGCACCTCCAGCTGCATACAAAAACGCTTGCGCTCACTCATATGTTTAGACATTTATATTTATATATTTTATAAATCTTATACAGTATATACATATATATATATACATAACATTTATAAACATCTTATGGCAATTACAAAAAAAAACAAATAGATTACATAGGTATTAAAAAAAGAAGGAGGACTCTGACAAAGGTAAGAAGCTATAGAGGTAAAGATATTGTTAATGATCACCAGCTCCTCATTGCCAAACTGAAAAAAAACTGAAAGCACCCAACAGAAATGTAGACGGAATACCTAGATTTGATAAACTAAGCTACTAGAAGATAAGCAGAGAGAAACAATTTGCAATTGAATGTAGGAATCGATTTGCAGTCTTAGAGACTTAAACGAAGCGCATATAATTAATTAAGAATGGTGTGAAATTAAGAACATATATCAGTCAGTTGGTAATGAAGCTTTGGGACATGCAGTTAAAAGGAGAAAGCTATGGATATCAAATGATAATTGGGATACTATGAAAAAGAGACAAAGACAGAAATTGGTTGTTGAAAGTTTTCGATTAAATAATGAAAATTACAAGATAGAGCATGCTAAGTATTCCAGTGTTGATATTAAAGTCAAAAGAAAAGCCAGGAACGACTGGAGAGAATATTTAAACGAAATGAGATGAGGCTGACAAAGCAATGAATTCAGGGAGTGGATATAGTGTAAGAATTGCTCATAGAACTATAAATGAGATATCTAATAGGGCAAAAAAGAAGAAGCATATACCCACGAAAAAGAAAGATGGATCTGTTAAAACAACAGAAGATGAAAAAAGGCAACGTTGTATGGAACGTTGAAGATATGAAGGAAATAATTTGATTGTTATATATGAAGCTGAGGAAGACCTTGATGCGCCCATGTATGAATTCAATGTGTTGGAGGTCGAAGCTATTATAAAAAACTCAAGAGATGGAAAGTGCCTGGATACGATGGAATAACTGCCGAGATGATACCGGCCGAAAAGGAAGTGATTCCCAGAATACTTTATGAGGTTATTTTGTAGAATGTGGCATGAACAGACAAGAACTGATGAATGGGAGCTAGGAGTCTTGTTGAAAATGGCAAAAAAAAGGAGATCTGACTGATTGCAATGATTGCAGAGGCATCACATGTCGGTTATCATGAAAATACATAGTATGCTCATTCTAAAGAGACTAGAAAGAAAGATCGATGAAAAGTTGAGATGGACAAACAGTATTTAGAAAAGACATGTGGTACATCAATGTGTAGAATATAGAAATCGACTTTTGATAGCATTTTTGGATAATGAAAAAAACCTTCGATTGTATGAATCAACCAATTTTGTGGAGTGTCCTGTGTTATTATGGAGTTCCTCTTAAGTATTTAGATTTGATTAAGTCTGCTCATAAGCATAGCCGGTGCAAAGCTGATGTTAGTGGAGCCCTATCAAATGAATTTCCAGTGAATAGTGGAGTACCTCAAGGAAATGTGTTATCACCTATGTTATTTATCCTTTTTATGGAGTCTGTAATACATAGAACAGTTAGGGTTGGCTGAGAAGGATTAAACTGCATTGGTAACAGGAAATTAGCAGACCCAGAGTATACTGATGACGCTGTCCTTATTAGTAAAATGCCACAGGACTTGCAAAACTTGCTTATCAGAATGCATGAAGTATCACAGGAGGTTGGGCGGAAGATAAATAGAAGAAAGACAAGAAATGATGAGAACGGAATATGCAATGAAAGATGAAATATCATTCTAAGAAAGAGAAAGGATTAAGGAGGTGTGTGTGTGTGTGTGTGTGTGTATGTGTGTGGGAATGTATATATACACACATAGCCTTAATATCTCATTAACATCTTCAAGCTCGGTTAGTTGCGCTTATCGTTAAAGGTTTAAAGTTTGTCGTGAATGGCTGAGGCAAGGGACAGTAACAATGCCTAGCTGGACGATGCCCTAGTGACTGACACAAGCCCCCTCTCCATCAAATTAGTACAAGGGAGGGCCAGGCAATGGCTGGTGATGACTCAGTAGGCAGATATATAGACTCCATCCTCCATCCCTAGATCACAAGGACGCCAAGGTTGCAGACACAACAAGGAGCTATCCTCCGGCAAGGACGTTTCCAGTAGGCTATCATAACCCCTATAAATGATTATGAATTAGGGATAGATACCATGTATCTTCTGCCAGAGTTCTCGAACCCCCGCGTATATATATATATATATATATATATATATATATATATATATATATATATATATATATATATATATATATATATATATATATATATATATATATATATTATATATATTATATATATACATATATTTGTATACATATATATACATATATCTGTGTATATATACACACATATATATACATATATATGTGTGTATACACACATATATATACATATACATATATATGTATATATATACACATGTATATATATATATATATATATATATATATATATATGTGTGTATATATATATCTATATATATATATATATACTGTATATATATGTGTGTGTGTTTAGAATATATTTATACTTATAGATATATACATTTGTATATGTGTGTATATATAGATATATTTGTATACAGTATTATACAAAACAATAACAAATGCAGCCGTTTCTACTCTACTGTAGTACAAAGGCCTTGGACATTTCATGGTCATGTCTGGCGTTTGGCCATTTTCATCACCACGCTGGTCATTGTGGATTGGTGATGGTGGGAGACTGTTTGGGTGATCATAGCGATATCCAGATCTTTTCACCATGTTAAGGTGTCCCCAGTCAGAAATGTGTGCGGGTGTATATATATACACACACACACACATATATATATATATATATATATATATATATATATATATATATATATATATATATATATATATATATATATATATTCGGTCACGTTCAGCTCTCCCCGTCCTTCAGGTAGGTGTGAGGGAGAGTAATCATACCCTGATGAGAGAGATTTACGTGTATGCATCTCTATCTAAATATTTAGCTTTCATTTTTGATGGATCGCGTACAGTCGTGTATAGATATTCAGCCCAAAAAGGCATGTATGAATTCTATAAATGTAGGTAACATCAATGTGAACCAATCTTATTTTGTGTATAAGTATCATGTTGGGTAAGCGCATACTCATTTTAACAAATATGATGTGCGCTGCAGTTTTGTATCGGAATTAAAAGGAACTTTTATTTAATATCTTTCAATTAATGATAATATTTAACATGTTTCAGGAGATTGAGATGTTATTTTGGCTAGTAAAAATACGTATTTAACTCATAGAAATGTATTCTACACAACATTGTTTTATATATATATATATATATATATATATATATATATATATATATATACATATATATATATGTATATATATATACATATATATATGTATATATATATATATATATATATATATATATATATATGTTTATTTATATATATATACATATATATAGAAATGTTTATTTATATATATATACATATATATATATATATATATATATATATATATATATATATATATATATATATATATATATATATATATAGTATATATGAGTAATTTCAAATGAGGTTCATTCATTTTCATTTTCAGGAACGGAGAACGTTGCCACACCGTTACAAGAATTTAATTCAAAAGTAATTTTGAATTGTAATTTAACTTCTATCCATATTACTACTCCAATGAAAAGATATCGTTATTATGAGAATAATTGTTTCACCCACATTAGAGTCAAGGCCATATGTCAGTGTCAAGTTAGTAATTATTTGCTCTATTTTTTTAGCATTTTGTTCTTTCGATATTATTATTATTATTATTATTATTATTATTATTATTATTATTATAAGCCTTAGTAGTCATTATTCATATATCAACAAAATCGATAATGATATTTCTCATACTATTACCAACTATATTAGATAAGCAGAATTAAATTTAAATAATCCGGGAAAATGTTAACAATAGTATCTCTCTCTCTCTCTCTCTCTCTCTCTCTCTCTCTCTCTCTCTCTCTCTCTCTCTCATTGATTCCTTCCTGGTGCGATTGGTAGTTTTCCTATGGGTTCTGTCCGAATGGAGATCTTGGTAAGGAGCCTTATACGTGTTCAACTGGGAAGTCTATTAGGAAAAGTAAGGGCGTGGATATCTGTTTCGTTCAGTCGGTTTGTATCATTCTTTATGCCTTTACCTGAAGACTTCTTTTGCAGTATATTGACCAATGGTATATATACCATAAGTGCGAGTCTCTCTCTCTCTCTCTCTCTCATTAGGAGAAGAGGTTGATTTGTGTGAGACTGAACTGTAGGTATTGACTTGATTCTAAGGCATTTTAAAAAAATTGACTGTGTGAATATAATATGTCCTTGGCTCTCTCTCTCTCTCTCTCTCTCTCTCTCTCTCTCTCTCTCTCTCTCTCTCTCTCCTCCACGATGAACGTACCCGTGCTCGAATTCAAAATAATGATAAGGACAAGGAGAATACTACTTAAACAAAATGTGCACCTGTTCAGATAACAGTAGCTGTGTATCAGATATTTCTTCGACACCACATGAAGAGAGAGAGAGAGAGAGAGAGAGAGAGAGAGAGAGAGAGAGAGAGAGAGAGAGAGAGAGAGAGAGAGAGAGAGAATAGCCCTCGGTAGTGGGTTAATTTCTCTCTCTCTCTCTCTCTCTCTCTCTCTCTCTCTCTCTCTCTCTCTCTCTCTCTCTCTCTCTTGTATATAGTATGCAAATTGTGTGCTAATCCTTTGGTGTCGGGGGAATGTTAATCCTTTTGGTTATGTTTTGAACATCAAAGTAGTTGTCCTTGTTTTAATGTCTCTAATATCTTTTCAGTTTAGTTTACTGATTTTTTATGGTCTAGTTATTTCGGTGCTTGTCTACTCCGGTAATTATTTTTTCACCGGTAACTTTTATTTCCTTTAGAACGTAAGTTTTCTAAAAAAAATTTGTTTTCCCGTGATTTTTACATTCGTTCACACCAAACATTTTATTTGTGACATTTGCATCAATGTTATTGTCCTTTCTCGTTCTCATATTTTCTGTTTTTTCCAATTTTCCTTTATTCTATGTTTCCAACCTGGTGCAGTTTCATTTGCTACATCTATATTGCGTTTCTCTGACCAGAGCAGTTGCTACCTGTGCATCGGATAGTATTACATAACAGAGGTAAAACTGTCCCTTGTATTTATGGCACACCATAACAAGCCACGCTCTGAATGTTTGCATATTGCTAGCTATATTTTTTTTAGCCCGTGTTGGGATTTTTGTATATATATTCGCTGCAATATTTTTTTTTTTTTAAACCAGTGGTTTTGTTTTTAATTCATCAAAACACGTACGAGCATGTTGTTATAGGAGACTTTTTTGCGTTGAAATGAATAAATATACTTAGAATTAGTTTTGATTTTGGAATAATAATTCTAATGTATGTCGTGTAATTTTATTTATATTTTAAATGTTTACAGTTCCCTTGCCTCATTTTTACGTAATATGGGCTAGCAAATTAGCTATTAATTTTTAGTTGTGCTGATGCAGTATAATTACTCCAAACTTCCTTCTTAGGAGATCCTGGGTATCTACCCAGTCACGACCAGAAAAATCTGATAGACCTCCCCATCTTCAGGCATCTGTCAACTCCCACCATGGCCAGGTCAGGTCGCACCAGGGTACAGATCCTATTTACAGTTCTTAGCGTCAACCTGTGTACGTGTCTCCCGTTGTCCGATCAGTTTTCGTTGTGTTACGTGTCTGTATATTTTCCTTTCATGGGTACTTGCAAGGTCTATAGAATACGAGGGCTCCTCATCGCTGGTCCAAAAATTGACATTTCTGCGCAGGTGGATATCGTGACGTCACCACCTCCAAACGGACAGGTGCTACCTACAGTTAAACAAAGTAAACAGGTCGAGGAATTGTCCTGGTTGTCGATCTAATTCTTGAAAGTGGTTGTGTAAATTTTAACAACAATATTCAATTACCAATATGCCCAATAACTGTGCTGTGTTTGGATGCTTCTCAACCAGGACGAAAAATTCAGATCTTATATTTCATTCAGTTCCAAAGGACAGTGAAACTAGGAAAAAATGGGTGCACCTCTGCAAACGGGGAGATCACATAAATGTTGAGAATGCACTGATATCTAGCCGGCACTTTGAAGCGGATGTCTATGAAAGGAATTTGATGTACGAATTATTAGACAAACAGATTAAATCAAGATGGATTAGAACACTTCTTAGGTTGCATACGTCAGAAGGGTGCATGTCATCAGCATCCCTCTCCTGTTGCATTTAAACACCAGGTCAGAGCCCATCTATTAGGAAAGGAAGCAACTCTTTTAGGTTCCAAATCTAACATTCAAAGTTGTGAAGGTGTGAATGCAACTTCAAACGAATTTGCTCATTTTCTTTCCAAGGAAAATACAGTAATTGAAAATGAAGAAAATTATCTTCAGAAAGAATTAAGCTTGTCTGCTATGTTATTTTGCTTGCTAGAAAATGAATTTGAAAATTGTATTGATGCTAATCTGGAAGATGAGGAAGGTTTATTAGAAGATGCCATGGAAGAAGGAGGATTACAATATGTGGGAGGGTTTATAGCTCGGACGCTTCCTCAGTATGAATTTTAGACAATAGAGCAACTAAAGGGGATAATAGGTCTACATGGATTCGTGCTTTAAGTAGGGATGACAGAAAACTGATGAAACCCAACGAAGAATTTTTCGAAAATCTAAAAACAATGGAAAAAAAAATGTTTCTTTGTTTTCATGGCGAAAAATCTTTGAAATCAGGGAGAAACGTAATAACTTCATTAGCACATTTCATTACTTCAGGAAGTTATTAGGTATTTTGTGCGTTGTCGTACTTTTTTAGGATTCGAATTCTGAATAGAAACATTACCTCATCTCGGAAAGCTGTAAGTAAAATGTTGAAGTTGGTTTCTTAATTATTCACTTGTAAGACGAAAGATTTAAGACAAGCATAACCATGTTTATCATGGAAGTGGTGGATATGTGAAAATTAAGGTTTTATATATTCCTTTATTCTTGTAAATAAATGTAATTAGATGATTTTTTATGCACACAATACAGAACTGTTTCCACTGTGAGTAATTTTATTTTGCTATGATAACAAAGTGTCTCTTAATTTGTCAAAGAAATTAACAAAAACCCCTATATTGTATGAATGTTGACAAGGGAGACTCGGACGCATTGGCTATGCTGACGTCACGGACTATCTCCCCCCAAACCCCCATATCCTCACTAATCTGCGCGTGAGAAGACCTCGTATTCTATAGACCTTGGGTACTTGTACGTTCTTCACTCGATGGAGGCCGAATGTCAGCAACTCCGGTTTCCAGGGACTTAGTTGAAAGTGCGTGGCGTTTTCTTATCCCACGCGGAAGGGAGCGAATAGAACAAGAAGCCAAAGAGAAATCATTCCTCCAAGTTCTCCGAAATCTTCCCCTGGCCCTGCCCAGAGATTGGCCCAAGGTGAGTTAGTGTGGGTCTCAGCCTGTTGCTGATACCGATGTTTCTTTTGTCCCTGTGCCAATGATTCCAGATGTTCCAGCGCCGTTGCTTCAGGGGAAGTGGTTCTTGCTATGTGACAGAGCTGCTCAGGTTGTCAAGGAGAAATGGGATGAAGCTGCTACCTTCCCACCTTCCGCATGGACATCTCTGAGGCCCTGACTTGTGTCCTCGGTTTGAGCAGGTGCCCACTAGCGTCTCCAGATCACGACGTGATCTTTGGACAGGCTCCCCCTGTTGTAGTCCAGTGCCCTTCCTCTCCCCCCCATCGGTGAGATTACAACCAAGGACCTAATGTGTTTCACTCGGCCCGCCACCGCCGCAGTCACCGGAGTCATCGCTAGACCATGCGGCTGCCCTAGCCACCCTGTGGTCTCCATCTCTTCATTGGAATATCCTTACTCAGGAAGGCACCATGCATTTAGCCAGCCATCCCGCTCCCTGCCGCGGGCTCTTCAGGTCCGTCTAGAGGGTCATGCAACCTCTCTGGCTGTCCTCTGAGAAGTCGTCGGGTGCAGAGGGACAGGGATTCCCTTCTTCATCGTTTGATAGGACTCTTCGCCTAGAGGGAAGGAGAGGGAGGACTGTGACAGTGAGAGGAGGCGCCCCAGGACACCTTCGTTTCATGTTGTCTGAGCAGTCCTCATCATGTTACAGGGACAGGCTAACAGGTCGACAGCCAGAGGCATTCTTCCCCACCGCAGCAGGGGTGGGTGATGCCAGTGGTGCCATGGGGGTCCCTATCCTGCCGGTAGGTGCTACTTCCGGGTGCACCTCCGCCTGCATTGAAGGGCACCTCAGTGGTAGAGTTTTGGTTGGGCTCCCACAAGAAGTCCGGCTGCCCCTGAGCCTGCTTGAGTTGCAGGCCACTTTCCAAATCTTCTCCAGACTACTGGCTGGGCCACCGAGCCCCTGGGGCCAGCTGCTACCTCCCCCTCTTATGGGAGTGTGATGGGCCTGCTGTTTCCTCATCCTTCGGGAGCTGGATGGAGCCGCTACCTTCCCCTCGGCTGGGAGTGGGATGGATCGATACGTCCCCATCCTCTGGGAGCGGGATGGGGCTGCTCCCCTTTTCTAGTTGGCCCATGGAACCCACAAAACAAGTTGCTAACTTCCCCCTCCTCCGGGACTGGGACTGAGTCACTCTCCTCCATTTTCTTCGTCCCTTCCTCCTCCAGATGAAGCGTTGGCCCTAGACTCTGAGGGTGTCCATTGCCAATGGGATTTGCACTCTAGACATACCAGTGTACCTGCCTCACCCAGCACCCCTGCCCTCCGGACTATCCTTAACATGGTGGTCCCCAGCAACACAGCCCTCCTCCAGGGTCACCTTTGCTCCCTCCTCCACTCGCTCGACACTTGTCACTAACCATTATCCCTTTAATGGTCGCTTCCCCAGGAAGTAGTAGGACCGGAAGCACCCCCTCCACTTCAGACTTCACTGGTAGGAAACTGCTTCTTGTTACGTTGGTGGAACTGGGCCAATTACAGGGCTAAACCTTGGAATGTGCAAGTCTTCAGGGAAGGCTATTGTATCCCTTTCCAGGATGCCCCTCCCTACATTCAACTAAAGAGTCACCAGGGTTTTTCAGCTACCTCTTCCTGGTGTAGAAGGCCACCGGGGATTAGAGACAAGTGATAGAGCTATCTGCCTTCAACAAATTCATACACAAGTCGACCTTCAAGATGGCGACTCCCAGGACAGTACAGGTAGCCATCAGGGAAGGGGATGACATGCTGTCCCTGGACCCGAAGGATGCATATATCCAATCCAGGTACACCCATCCAGCAGGAAGTTCCGACGGGTCAAGTGGGGGAAGAATATCTCCAATTTCAGACTCTGCATCGGCTTGTCTTCTGCCCTGTAGGTGTTCACCAGAGTTTTCTCCTTAGTTTCGCAGTGGGCCCACAAGAAGGGATCACACTCCGGCGAGTCCTGAACGACTGGTTGTTACTTTCCTCCTCTAGGAGGGCATGTTGAAGCATTGGGACGAGCCGTTGACGTTCTGCAAGGAGCTGGGGAGTAGTGTTCAATTGGAAGAAGTCCCAGATGTCCCCCTCGACAAAGACAACGTACCTGAGAATGGAGTTTTGTACGGTGGTTCCCAGGTCCTTCACTGTGGGGAGCGGTTCGACCAGTTGTACATAGCCGCCCGCTCGTTTCTAAAGGGGTCTCCGGCATTCCTCAGGTACTGGCAGGATCTAGAGCCCGACTTGTTTTGTTTTTCTGTTGGCTTGTTAAGAGTGTTACACAGAAAGAGTTGACAAATGTACACTTATAATGGAACCATGTCCAAAGTAACTTCAACTTTACTATTAAAGATAATAGGTAAACTATTAATACTGGGTAAACAAGATTGACTTTACGTTTAGATTGCACACCCAACTAATGCGCTCAATTTGTAAAGATAGATAGAGGTTGAGATCATACTAGAGGTCAAACGTCTAATTGCAATTTAACCTGTACCCTATTATTTGACCAGTGCAAGACATGCTTCATAATACTTTTGCAATGATTTACTAATTGATGGTTCCTGTTTATTGAGTGCAGTCAAGATCAAGGTCATATCTTAATGTCAAATATCAAGGTAAGGTTTTTTACTGTAATAACAACAGGGAAGCTTAAAACTTTAAAACCTATTTGTAATAACTTTAAAGACAGACAACATTCATTCAAAATATTCAGTGTTAATGAGGTATTGAAAAACAATTATAAATCAAAAGCAACTTTTTTAAAGAATGCTCCTGATAATACCAAGGGATTCGTTTATAGTATCGCAATTCATCTGGTAAATTTTTTATTGATCAAACTGTTGAATGACTGAATAAAGATAATTTTAGAGATAAAAAATCTCAATTAATTGCAGAGATGCTAAGAAATTTGTCAATTTTAATAAAATTCGGGAAGAATGTTTTTGTAACAACTTGGTTATTGGAAATTTGATAGTTTTTGATGATTTTACAGAAAAATGATGTATGGGTAGTAAAGAACTTATTAGATTCTGAGACATAACGATACTGATCCGAGACACACATGGAAATGTGTATAATTATTTTCACATACACACACACATATATATATATATATATATATATATATATATATATATATATATATATACATATATATATATATATATATATATATATATATATATAGTATATATATATATATATATATATATATATATATATATATATATATATATATATATATATATATATATATATATGAGATGATGAATGGAGAAATATTGATTTAAAAGCTCAAGAAAGAGACGACTGACGAAATCTAACTGAGGCCCTTTGCGTCAATAGGCATAGGAGGAGATGATATATATATATATATATATATATATATATATATATAGAGAGAGAGAGAGAGAGAGAGAGAGAGAGAGAGAGAGAGAGAGAGAGAGATTTGGAAGCTCAAGTAGATAGTTCACTGCCAACGGCTAACCAGTCCAGCCAGGTGGTATTTGATACCAGCATTTCTTGTGAGGAGGTATTGTCAGGAACCTGTTAAGGGGAGAAGCTCAAGATGGAGATAGAGAATTAGTTGGCGAGATAAGGGGAAGGAGGATATGGAGAGAGGTTTGTTGGAAGAGGATGCCTTTCATAGAAGGCATTGGCGACGGCGCATATGGCCACCGACTCCCTATTGTATGGATAACAGTGACGAGCAACCTCAGTCCTAAAGACTATCTG
>NC_090757.1:59110686-59118186 GCF_036898095.1 Palaemon carinicauda | reverse complement strand
TTATTATTATTATTAATGTTCTGTTCTGCATTCATCTTTATAATCATTAGTTAAAGTTATTATTATTAATATAATTATTATTATTATTATTATTATTATTACTCTGCCATCATCTTCATTTTCCTTACTATTAGTAGTAGCGGGTTATCATCATCATCATCATCATCATCTGATACCACAACAACGTTTAGAGAGGTCTTGAGTTCATAGAGTTGGTAGAAGTGGGAATTGAATTAAAGTGGTAACTGGAAGATTAACCATACTGAGAGAGAGAGAGAGAGAGAGAGAGAGAGAGAGAGAGAGAGAGAGAGAGAGAGAGAGATTGAGGATCGGTGTTTAAGGGCCGGGTGGGATAGGAAGGAAGAAGGTTGGAGGGTAGGATTAGAATTTTAAGTGTGCTGGAGTTAGTGAAAGGTTTAAAGGGAATGACATGTCCTGAATTCAACAACCACAAGAGGAGGGGATAAGAAAGGGGGGTTTTGGTGGGTTTAGTGTCATAGGTGGTTGGGAGTGGTGTTGTTGGAAGTCATGACAATAACGTTTTGGGCAACTAGATGTGATACAGTTTGAGATACAGCTTTGATGTGATCGAGTAGAGAACCACTGTTGGCACTAGATAACCCTATTTGAAAGATTATTTTTTGTTCAAACAAACTCCTTCATGAAAAGTAGCAATAGGATTCTTGAGGGTTAACGATAAAATTGTATGATGGTCATTAGCTAAGAGATAATGCTAGGAAGATGGAATCCAAGAATTAGATACTGTTTAGGAGTTTTTTTTAGGGGAATGACTAAATTTACAAGAAATATTATATATGGGATTAGAGGGAGTAAAGAATGCCATTCATGCTGTTGATGTATGATGCTGATGACAAAAATATTGTGTTCGTAAGGGAAAAGGTGATGTTGAGAATTTTTTTTTTTGTAGCATAAAATTTGTGTAACATGAAACACATTTCACTTAAAAGTTAATATATTTGTTATAAATCAAGTTACTATAAAGCTATAAAGTAAGGATTCAATGCTCGTCACGAGTAATTAAATTAAGTAAGTAATAATTGAAGCTGCTGGCTTTGTTCAGGAGGAAATAAGACTTTTGATATATATATATATATATATATATATATATATATATATATATATATATATACATATTGTGTGTATATATGTGTGTATATATACATATATATACACATATATGTTTATATATATTGTATTTATATATGTATATATACATATATATATACACATATATGTATATGTAATATATTTATATGTATATACATATATGTGTGTATACATACATATAAATATATATATATATATATATATGTATATATATATATATATATATGTATATACATATTGTGTGTATATATGTGTGTATATATACATATATATATACACATATATGTTTATATATAATGTATTTATATATGTATATATACATATATATACACATATATGTATATGTAATATATTTATATGTATATATATGTGTGTATACATATATATATATATATATATATATATATATATATATATATATATATATATAATGTATATGCTTAGATAAAACAACGCTTTGGAAATCACAAATAAAGCTGAACATATAAACAAAGTATCAGATCTTCCATGATTTATGGAAGTGTTTATTTAATGTAACGATGAGGTCGCTGTCAATTTTTATACAGTAGTGCATGCAACCTGTCAAAAATGACAGATAAATATTTAGATGTGCGCGCACACACAGATCCAATGCTTCCCACCCCCTCCCCCTTTCCTCATTTGTGGTTTTCGCGTGTACCTCTCGTGGTGACCCCTTTCATCATGGTATGACTACTACTTCTCCCCCACCCGAGGGATGAGGGGAGACTTATAGTCAATTTTTTTTTAGTGAGGCAGATTTGCACCGACTTGCAGGGGTGCCCTTTTAACTCGGGAAAAGTTTCCTTATAGCTGATTGGTCAGAAATATTTTTGTCCGAATACTTCCGACCAATCAGCTATCAAGAAACTTTCCGAGCTAAAAGGGCACCCTTGCGAGTCGGTGCAAATCTGCCTCACTAAAGAAAAATTGACTATAGTAGTTATACGTATATTAATGTTGATCAGCGTGACAGGAAAGTAATATATATATATATATATATATATATATATATATATATATATATATATATATATATTATATTATATTATATTATATTATATATTATATTATATAACCAGACACTGGCTCTTTGTTGTATAGGGGATCTTAACTACACAAATTCTTAGATTCTCGGTCGTCTGACTTTACAGAGGCGTTAACCAGGAACTCAGAATTTTTTTGTGGTATCCATGAGCTTTAAATAATATAGCTTTGACTTTTGGTTATTCAATCTGATATAAGAAATAAATTATGAAATTATAACTGGATTGTATATGAAAAAATTATTATGTCTATAAGGAGCTTGTGGGATTAGGCATAAGCCTACCAAAATTTTTTTATTTATTATTTTATTTTTTTTTTTTTTTTTATCTCGAGGGTCTCAGGACAGCCAATGAATTGTTTATTGATATCCACCAAGGACCTTACCCCATTATTCTTTAGAAATGACATTTAAAACTTTCATCTGACTGATATGAATTTTTTTATCTTTAGTAAACAGCACTTTGAAAATGTTTATCTGTCAGATTTCATGATATTTATAGAAGATAAAGATATAGTTAACCAACCTAGGCTGGTTGTACTTCACTCACGTTTGGTGGACGAAGAACACTCTCAGCTTACCGCTCACCTGTTCTCTCTGCTGCAAATGGGTACCAACATCGTCTGTGGTAAAACATTATTCGTGTTTTACCACTTCACCACTAACGATTTGATAGGAACTCAGGAGGATGTAACCTAGTGGTGCCACCCCTTCGTTTGGAGATTAAAGGGTTATAATTAGTATTTATGTATATGTATACAGGATGAAGTTGAAGTCATATACTGTGTATGAGTGGTTGTGTGTGTTTATAGTTTTATGGGAACTTGTATGCGTCATGTGCCCAAAAATAAACCCTAAGTATTCAAAGGTTTTACATTTACTTATGCTTGTTTATACAAGTTCGTTTAAGTATAAATGCATCTTTTGATATTTGAACACATTACATTCTTCTTAATAGATAACGTTTAAATAGTAGGAAAACATGAAAAAGAGTTATACTCCCTCTTTTCTTCATATTCTCTATCATACCCTTAAATATGTTCTTGTGAGTTTTGTTTATGTGTAATTCAATAAAATGTTTTGAGCTAAGTATGCTATTTTTATTCTTAAATATGTAGATTTAGTTATTTGTTCATGGGATGTTATTCAATTTTTCTAATGTATTTTTCCTTCCTTTATTTACTCTGTTATTAAAGATTTGCTGTTATATTATTTCTTTTCGTTATTTTCTCTTGAGATGTTGTTTCAGTTTTCCGAATATATTTACGTTCTTCGCTAAGAATGTTTATTATATATTTCTAAGCTAAGGTCGGACTTCATTTTAACACCATCTAGAAATAATCTCATGAATTTTTCTTGATTTGTTTTTTCATCATCATTAATTCTTTTAAATAATTTTTATATCAGAAATAGACATTTATCTTATAAACTTTCAAATTCTTTTAAACGGCTTGTAAAATATCCGCAATATATTTCAAATGGATTCTCGTAAATTTTTCTTATTGGATAAGCATAAATTCACTTAAATCCTTTTAATAGATCCTATCATTCAACTGTGTTTTAAAGTCAGAGATATCGAGAGACAAAAGGGCGTTCAGGTAATCCATCCTCTTTAATGTCTTTTATGTCTGCCAATGGAAACGAAAAAAAAAAAAATGGTGGTTTTATCCTGCTTAGGTGAACTATGAAAATTCAGTTTAGTGACGTCACGCAGGGCAATTAGTGTGAAGGATATGCATTTTTTATACTGGGTATTTATCTAGACTCCTTATAGAACTATTAGTAAATCAGGAATACAAAATTATTAGAAATATGTACAATTTTTATACAAAATGTACCAGGAGTTTAATTGGGTAACCAATTGAGGCTCACTGAACAAGTGAAATATCAATTGATGGTCAGATTTCTTAGTTTTTGTTATACCGAGTTCAGAAAGTGATAATCTTGAAGTCGACTGAAAAGACTATTTATGTTTTATAATAATTTAACTAAGTTAGTTCTTTTCCATTATATATATTTTTACAATTGACATTTTATTTACCGTGCATTGGATTTTCCACGAATAATATTTATCCAATTTTAATTGTTTTCTATTTTAAAAAGAAAATATTACGGTTCTCGTGGTTTGAAATTAAGAATTTTGACATCAAACTTTTTAATGATCACTATAATTTAAAAAAAAAAAAAAGTGTTTTAAAACAGTGGGACGTATTCATAAAAATGAAGGATATCCTTGTAAGCATAAGGTAATCATTGTGAATATGGAAAGAAAGATTTGCTTATACTTCTACCATTTGCTTCAGAGAATTACCTTGTACTTCTACCTTGATTACGAATATGGAAAGAAAGATTTGCTTATACTTCTACCATTTGCTTCAGAGAATTACCTTGTACTTCTACCTTTTACTTGCGAGGATATATATCCTCCAAGCAGAAGTAAAAGGTTGACTCGTGTTTCGGGAGCGCTTAGTTACATGTTGGAACTTGTAAGATTTCATTTGTGCTGTCAAGATAAGAAAGAGTTTAGTATTTATGATACGTATTTAATGCCCTGTTTTTACTTGTATTTAATTAAGTTTACGCATCAGAAAGAACACAGACGCCGCTACGCCTTCCCCCCCCCCCTTGCATTAGAAGTTCTTTGACCTCTTTTTACCTCCCACACCCCTTGCATTAGAAGTTCTTTGACCTCTTTTTACCTCCCACACCCCTTGCATTAGAAGTTCTTTGACCTCTTTTTAGCTTCCCCACCCCTTGCATTAGAAGTTCATTGTCCTCTTTTTAGCTTCCCCACCCCTTGCATTAGAAGTTCTTTGACCTCTTTTTAGTTCCCACACCCCTTGCATTAGAAGTTCTTTGACCTCTTTTTAGTTCCCACACCCCTTGCATTAGAAGTTCTTTGACCTCTTTTTAGCTCCCACACCCCTTGCATTAGAAGTTCTTAGACCTCTTTTTAGCTCCCACACCCCTTGCATTAGAAGTTCTTTGACCTCTTTTTAGCTCCCACACCAATAGCATTGGAAGTTCTTTGACCTCTTTTTAGCTCCCACACCTCTAGCATTAGAAGTTCTTTGACCTCTTTTTAGCTTCCCCACCCCTTGCATTAGAAGTTCTTTGACCTCTTTTTACCTCCCACACCCCTTGCATTAGAAGTTTTTTTACCTCTTTTTAGCTCCCACACCAATTGCATTAGAAGTTCTTTGACCTCATTTTAGCTCCCACACCCCTTGCATTAGAAGTTCTTTGACCTCTTTTTTGCTCCCCCACCCCTTGCATTAGAAGTTCTTTGACCTATTTTTAGCTCCCACACCCCTTGCATTAGAAGTTCTTTGACCTCTTTTTAGCCCCCCCCCCACCCCTTGCATTAGAAGTTCTTTGACCTCTTTATAGCTCCCCCACCCCTTGCATTAGAAGTTCTTTGACCTCTTTTTAGCTCCCACACCCCTTGCTTTAGAAGTTCTTTGACCTCTGTTTAGCTCCCACACCCCTTGCATTAGAAGTTCTTTGACCTCTTTTTAGCTCCCACACCTCTAGCATTAGAAGTTCTTTGACCTCTTTTTAGCTCCCACACCCCTTGCATTAGAAGATCTTTGACCTCTTTTTAGCTCCCACACCCCTTGCATTAGAATTTCTTTGACCTCTTTTTAGCTCCCACACCTCTAGCATTAGAGGTTCTTTGACCTCTTTTTAGCTCCCACACCTCTAGCATTAGAAGTTTTTTGACCTCTTTTTAGCTCCCACACCCCTTGCATTAGAAGTTCTTTGACCTCTTTTTTAGCACCCACACCTCTAGCATTAGAAGTTCTTTGACATCTTTTTAGCTCCCACACCTCTAGCATTAGAAGTTCTTTGACCTCTTTTTAGCTCCCACACCTCTGGCATTAGAAGTTCTTTTGACCTCTTTTTAGCTCCCACACCTCTAGCATTAGAAGTTCTTTGGCTTCTTTTTAGCTCCCACACCTCTAGCATTAGAAGTTCTTTGACCTCTTTTTAGCCCCCACACCTCTAGTATTAGAAGTTCTTTGACCTCTTTTTAGCTCCCACACCTCTAGCATTAGAAGTTTTTTGACTTCTTTTTAGCCCCCACACCTCTAGCATTAAAAGTTCTTTGACCTCTTTTCAGCTCACTTACCTCTAACATTAGAAGTTCTTTGACCTCTCTCTTTAGCTCCCACACTTCTAGCATTAGAAGTTCTTTGACATATATTTCTAGGTTCCATACATTTAGCATTAGAGGGTCTCCGATCTATATTTTGAGGTGCCTTACTTCTAGCATTAGAAGCTCTCTATTTTTAGGTGTCTTACCTCTGGCATTAGAGGCTCCTCTTCGCTGTTCTCTCCTGTCTTCTAGTTTTCAAGATCTTCTTTCATTAGATTATCTGTTTCCCTTCGAGATTTCATTGTCTCTTTTCCTTAGTTCGACAGTGTCCTTCTAGATTTCAAGAGATTTTAGTGCCGCGAGTCCTCACTTCGTCAGATTCTTCAGGGAAATCGAAGGCATTTATTCTTTACCTATCTGGGCAATGAGTAAAGAGATGAATACTATCGATTTCTCCGCATACACTATCATGCCAAAGTAAATGACGAGCAACATGATATATTTACCAAAGTCGTCTGGATATGTCCTTACTTCAATGGCAAATTTTGGGAGAATCCTGTTGAAGAACTACACGTCATTCACCGTTCAGTTGAACCATTCTGCCTCCATCCTCATTTCCTGCAATCCGTTTTTTGCACCGATACAAAGCCTCTTACTTTTTCCAAGAGTCTCCTTTAATAAGACATCGTCGCAAAAGCCCAAGCAAAGGATCCTTCAAGGCGCATACATTATGATCTTCAAAGCTCAGCTGCCAACGGAAGATCTCGTGTCTTTCTATAGGTCGGGCGATATAAAACGAACCATCGGCAACTTCGGCAGCAACCAATACCATGTGTAGTTGATGGTGTTCCGAAGACGTAACACATAATTCTTACCGGCAGCTTCCTATTCCGCCAGAACTCGATCTCTGTGAGTTAAGTGAAATCCTTCTCCCAGTCATCAACTCATATGCTCTTACTCCTATTGACGCGCAATTCGTTGGTTAGATTTCGCCAGCTACATACAGATCATGTGAGGTGTTGCAGGCTACGTTTGAAAAAATGAAGATCAGGTCTTCAGAAGTCATTTGAAGCTCGGGGAGGAGTTGTTCAGGACTGCTCCTGGAAATTTCAGTTCTGGACTCATTCAGAAATCCATGTTAAATATACGGCTCTGTCCTTTGAAGACTTTTGGAAATTCGGGTAAGTTTTCTTCCGAAACCGTTCTGAGA
>NC_090757.1:59095686-59105686 GCF_036898095.1 Palaemon carinicauda | reverse complement strand
ATATAATTATATATATATATATATATATATATATATATATATATATATATATATATATATAAAACGTGCACAAACTTATTTAAGTTAACGTGGTGAAAAAGCTTTGTGTATCGCTATGATCAGCAAAGCTGTACTAGTCAGGGCCAATAATAAGTTGGTTGGCTGTGAGCTATTAGGCTACAATGAAAAAGTTTCACGCAATCACTAATTCGCTGTGGCCAGCGGGGTGCTGAAAATGGTCAAACCTCAGTCATGAATAAGGACATGTGCGAGTCCCCTGCAGTGAATTATAAATGGCTGCATCTGTTTTTGGTGTTGTTTATGTGTGTATGTATATATATGTGTGTATATATATATATATATATATATATATATATATATATATATATATATATATATATATATATATATATATATATATTTGTGTGTGTGTGTGTGTTTGTGTGTATATATATGTGTGTGTGTGTGTTTGAAACAAATATGCGTATGTTTGCATGCATATCTGAATACTCAGAAACTAAATGACTTTTATGTAACAATTTCATGGGCAAAGCACTGTAAATTCCAAAAGGTCCAGCACATAATATTTGTTTGATGCTTGCCATTATATAAAGTCCAATTTTATTGTTGATGACTTTTACAAACTCTACGCCTATTGCGTATCACATTTGAATTACTTATATAGTAGGGTGAGGCAATTTTGGACACCTTTTTAGTAACCTTTGTACAAAATCTATATTAATAATTTATGACCAAATACCAAACATGTTTTCAAGAGAGGGAGGTCTCATCTATAAAAATGGCTTGTTTCATAATCATCAAAGAATTAGACATTCTCGTATTACAGTAATAAAAAAAAAATATCTCGGAGGCGAGGCAATTTTGGACAGCGAGGCAATTTTGGACACGTCTGTATCTCTGTTAAGCGCCAACGCTCAGTTGGGCAAACAATGATAATTTGTGGTCCCTATCAATATAAATATGCTAGAAAAAAATTATAGACTTACATAAATTTTTGTGTCCGTAATCCAAGATCAATTTTGCCTCGCCAAGAAAAAAAATGAGAAGTTTGCCTGTCCAATTTTACCTGACCATGGTTTGAAAACTGTCCAGTTTTGCCTTACTATATGAATATGTAAGTCAAACTTTGTATTCGAGCACACAAACATACTTTTATGTATAAATATGCGTATATGTAATCATAAAAATTCAAAATAAGACATAAGGGGTGAAGTAAAAGGGGTGTCTGCCCAAGGTGACACCCTAAAAGTGAGTGACACCCTGAGAGTTACATTAAAAAAAAAAAAAAAGTTTCTTTCTAGCTCGATGGTTTTGATATGATATTCAAAAAGTTATTTAATACTGGGGACACTTTTAAAGCTGTTGACACTCAGGGGGCGAAACCTTAAAAAAGATTGACCAAAGCATGGTAACATCCTCTTGAGGGGTATCAACCCAAATGCTAGAAATATCTAAAAAAAAACTACTATATACATTATTCCTATAATAATTCACATATCCAAATGAAAATTTCAGGAATTGAAATAGAATATATTTTCACTGTTCCTGCTAATTTCCATGTTGATAACTGTCATGTTGCCTTTTTGATATGGCGTTAAATGGAGCAACATTAGAGTGAACAGCATGATAGATACATCAAGGAGGGGCAAAGCTGATCCCATAAACAATATTCGTCCTAAGTTGTACCTACCCATTTTATTCTTATTGTTACCTCATACTATGAACGAGCCATCAAAGAGATACTTTTACCTACAAAAGAAAGGGATACAATCGAAGATTTAAGAAAAAAAGAGGAAATGAAGAAAAATAAAAGGAAAAGGGGAGATAGAAACATGACACATCATGGAAATACAAAGCAACCAAATATCTCTCGTTTCTTTAATAAAAAAAATGTCTGCAAACACTAACGTAAATGCAAAAAAAATCTAAATTGACCAGGGTAATAAATAGTGATAATTGAAGTGCTAGGATAGTCCCGATAGTGAATGATAAGGATTTATTTATGCCTAAAATAAAAGAAATTCAAATTATTTTGGAAGATATTAAGGATCGTCCATTATTTTGCATTGGTAGAGCAACAAAAGGGTTTTTAGAGGAAGAAGGAGGCTAAGTGACTCGCTTTGAGCTAGATGCTTGAAGCCACTGCCCACATATCATCATCATCATCTCCCACGCCTATTGACGCAAAGGGTCTCAATTAGATTTCGCTAGTCGTCTCTATCTTCAGCTTTTAATTCAATACTTCTCCAATCACAATATACTACTTGATGCTTTATAGTCCTGAGTCTTCCAACTCTTCTAGTGCCTTGTGGAGGCCAGTTTAAAGTTTGGTGAACTAATGTCTCTTAGGGAGAACAAAGAGCATCCCCAAACCATCTCCATCTACCCCTCACCATGATCTCATCCACATGTGGCGCTCGAGTAATCTCTCTTAGTTTCATTTCTAATCCTGTCCTGTCATTTAATACCCAATATTCTTCTGAGGGCTTTGTTCTCAAATCTACAAAATCAGTTTCATTAATATACCAAGATTCACGACCTTACGGTAACACCGATCTCACTAAAGTGATATATAGCCTGATTATTATATGTAATTTTAGGCGACCTGATTTCCAAATTTGACTTAACCTAGCCATCCTCTGATTTGCTTTTTTCAATCTTTCATTAAACTCAAATTCTAAAGCTCCTATATTAGATATCATAGTTCCTAAATATTTAAATAATTCTACCTCATTAATCCTTTATCCTTCCAAAGATATTTCATCCTTCATTGCATATTCCGTTCTCATCATCTGTCTTCTATTTATCTCGAGCCCAACCTCATGTGATTTTTCATGCATTCTGGTAAGCAAAGCTTTCCAAGCCTTGTGGTGTTCTGCTAATTAGGACAGCGTCATCAGCATACTCTAGGTCTCCTAATTTTCTGTTACCAATCCAAGTCCAATCCTTCTCCACCATCCCCAACCGATCTCTGCATTACAAAATCTATGAGGAGGATAAAAAACATAGGTAACAACACATTCCCTTAGAGTACTCCACTTTTCACTGGAAATTCGTTTGATAGGATGCCATTAACATTAACTTTGCATTTGCTATGCTTATGAACAGACAATTGAATTTACATATTTGAGAGGAACTCCATAATGTCGCTGGACTCTCCACAAAATTTGCTAGAGCACATAATCAAAAGCTTTTTCATAGCCCACATTACCATCAAAAGTGGAATTCTATATTCTACATATTGCTGTACCACATGTCTTAAATGAAAATTTGGTCAGTACAACTTCTACCTTTTCTAAATCCTGCTTGTTCATCTCTCAACTTTTCATCAATCTTTCTCTCTAGTCTCTTTAGAATGAGCATTCTATATATTTTCATGACAGCTGACGTAAGTGTGATGCCTCTGTAATGATTGCAATCAGTCAGATCTTTTTTTATCATTTTCACCAGCACTCTTAGCTCCCATACATAAGGCTTTGCCTATTCACGCCACATTCTACAAAATAATCTTGTAGGTAATCTGGGAGTCACTTCATTTTCCGGCAATATCATCTCAGCAGTTATTCCTTCGTATCCAGGGGCTTTCCATCTTTTGAGTTTTTTTAAGAATAGCTTAGACTTTAAACACACCTAATTCATTCATGGGCACATCAAGGGCTTCATCAGTTTCAGGTATATCAACCAAATTATTCCCTTCGTATTTCCTATTCATGACCTCACTAAAGTGTCAATCCAACGTTACCTTTCTTTATGTTCTTTTGTTATAACAGATCCATCTTTCTTTTTGATGGGTATATGCTTCTTTTTTCCCGTAGAGATTTCATTAATAATTCTAAGAGCAATTTCTACAACAAAGCCACTCCCTGAATTCATAGCTTTGTCAGCCTCATCTGCTTTCCCGTCTAAATATTCTCTCCAATCATTCCTGATATTTCGTTTGACCTCACTATCAATACTGAAATACTTGGCATGTTCTGCCTTGTAATTTTCATTACTTCCTCGAAAACTTTAAGAAATTTATTTCTGTCTTTGTCTTCTTTTTATAGTATCCCAAGTATCATATGATATCCATGGTTTTCTCCTTGTAACTGCATGTCCCAAAACTTCGTCTCTTAATGTCTCTTAAGACTGTAAATCGATTCCTACATTCAGTTACAAAGATTTCTGTGCTCATCCTTTAGAAGCTTAGTTGTATCAAACTTAGGTATTCTATCTACATTTCTGTTGGGTTCTTTCAGTTTTGATATTTGTGTGGCAATGGGGAGCTGGTGATCACTACCAATAACTGCACCTCTATAGCTTGTTACATTTCCCAGAGTCCTCCTTCTCTCTTTATCAATGGCTATGTGATCTATTTGATATTTGTAATTGCCATATGGTGAAGTCCTTGTATATTTGTGGATCTCCTTGTGCTGGAAAAGAGTACCTCCAGTAACAAGATTGTTTGTTGAACAATAACTTATAAAATGTGCCCCATTTTCATTTGCAACTTCGCCTACAACCTCAACACCCATCACATTTTCTATCCCTTGATTATTCCTTCCAACTTTAGCATTGAAGTCATTAATCACAATTTTCATATCCCTCTAGGTTCTCACCTATTATACTCTGCAGTTCTTCACAGTATTCATCTTTCCTTTCTTCAGGGGAATCATTTGATTCGCCTTGGAAGTTGGACCTTCGGGATCTGGAACCTTTATTTGAAGCATCTTCCCTTTTTGCCCGGCGGGCATGCTGTCATGCGTTTGCGGGCAGGGGAACGGGGCAATTTTAAGCTGTCAAAAAGTTTTCATTTTTTTTGCCTCTCGCGCGAGTGTGAAGGAGAGTACTGGAGCGTTGGCGCACAGGATGTTGCTGGTGCTCAGTTTCTGCTGAACCACAGTTTTTGGTGAAGGCGCAGAAGAGCGCTGGCGCGCAGGAAATCAATGCGTAGGGTGAATATACAAAGAATAGGCCAGACTATTTGGCCTCTATTTTGAGGTACCTTACCTCTAGCATTAGAGGCTCTTTGACCTTTTATTTTGAGGTGCCATCCTTCCAACATTAGAGGATATATAAGCTCTATTTTGAGGTGCCATACCTTTAGTATTAAGGGCTCTATGACCTCTATTTTGAGGTACTATAATCTTAGCATTATATGTTCTTTGATCTCTAATTTGAAGTGCTTTACCTCAAGCATTAGAGGCTGTTTGACCTCTATTTTGAGGCTCCTTACTTTTAGCATTAGAGGGTCTTTGATCTCTATTTAGAGGCTCCTTACTTTGAGCATTAGAGGGTTTTTTTACCTATATTTTGAGTCTCCTTACGTTTAGCACTAGAGGCTCTTTGACATCTATTTTGAGACTGCTCACTTGTAGCATTAGAGTCTCTTTGACCTCTATTTTGAGGCTCCTTACTTTTAGCATTAGAGGGTCTTTGACCTCTATTTTGAGGCTCATTACTTTTAGCACTAGAGGCTGTTTGACCTCTATTTTTAGGCTCCTTAATTTGAGCATTAGAGGGTCTTTGACCCCTATTTTGAGGCTCCTTACGTTTAGCATTAGAGGGTCTTTGACCTCTATTTTGAGACTGCTCACTTTTAGCATTAGAGTCTCTTTGACCTCTATTTTGAGGCTCCTTACTTTTAGCATTAGAGGGTCTTTGATCTCCATTTATAGGGTCCTTACGTTTAGCATTAGAGGTTCTTTGACCTCTATTTTGAGGCTCCTTACATTTAGCATTAGAGGACCTTGACCTCTATATTGAGGCTCATTACTTTTAGCATTAGAGGGTCTTTGACCTCTATTTTGAGACTGCTCACTTTTAGCATTAGAGGCTCTTTGACCTCTAATTTGAGGCTCCATACTTATAGCATTAGAGGGTCTTTGACCTCTACTTTGAGGCTCCTTACTTTTAGCATTTGAGGGTCTTTGACCTCTATTTTGAGGCTACTTACCTTTATCATTTGAGGGTCTTTGACCTCTATTTTGAGGCTCCTTACTTTTAGCATTAGAGGGTCTTTGACCTCTATTTTAAGGCTCCTTACTTTTAGCATTAGAGTCTCTTTGACCTCTGTTTTGAGGCTCCTTACTTTTAGCATTAGAGGGTCTTTGACCTCTATTTTGAGGCTCCTTAGTTTAGCATTAGAGGGTCTTTGACCTCTATTTTGAGGCTCCTTACTTTGAGCATTAAAGGCTCTTTGACCTTTATTTCGAGACTGCTCACTTTTAGCCTTAGAGTCTATTTGACCTCTATTTTGAGGCTCCTTACTTTTAGTATTAGAGGCTCTTTGACCTCTTATTTTAAGGGTCCTTACATTTAGCATTAGAGGTTCTTTGACCTCTATTTTGAGACTCCTTTTAGCATTAGAGGGTCTTTGACCTCTATTTTGAGGGTCTTTACATTTAGCATTAGAGGGTCTTTGACCTCTATTTTGAGGCTCCTTGCGTTTAGCATTAGATGGTCTTTGACCTCTGTTTTGATGTTCCATACTTTTAGCATTAGAGGCTCTTTGACCTAAATTTTGAGGCTCCTTACGTTTAGCATTAGAGGGTATTTGACCTCTATTTTGAGGCTACTTTTTTTTAGCATTAGAGGCTCTTTGACCTCTATTTTGAGGCTGCTCACTTCTAGCATTAGTCTCTCTTTGACCTCTATTTTGATGCTTTTTACTTTTAGCATTAGAGGCGCTTTGACCTATGTTTTGAGGCTCCTTACATTTAACATTAGATGCTCTTTGACCTATTTTGAGGCTCCTTACTTTTAGCGTTAGAGGCTCTTTAAACTCTATTTTGAGGCTCCTTACTTTTCAGCATTAGAGGGTCTTTGACCTCGATTTTGAGGTGCAGTATCTCCTGCATTAGAGGCTCTTTGACCTCTATTTTTAGGCTCCTTACTTTTAGCATTAGAGGCTCTTTGACCTCTAATTTGAGGCTCTATACTTATAGCATTAGAGGGTCTTTGACCTCTATTTTGAGGCTCCTTACTTTTAGCATTAGAGGCTCTTTTACCTCTATTTTGAGACTCCTTACTATTAGCATTAGAGGGTCTTTGACCTCTATTTTTGAGGCTTCTTATGTTTAGCATTAGAGGTTCTTTCACCTCTATTTTGAGGCTCCTTACTTTTAGCATTAGAGGCTCTTTTACCTCTATTTTGAGACTCCTTACTATTAGCATTAGAGGGTCTTTGACCTCTATTTTTGAGGCTTCTTATGTTTAGCATTAGAGGTTCTTTCACCTCTATTTTGAGGCTCCTTACTTTTAGCATTAGAGGCTCTTTGACCTCTATTTCGAGGCTCTTTACTTTTAGCATTAGAGGCTCTTTCACATCTATTTTAGGCTCCATACTTTAAGCATTAGAGGCTCTTTCACCTCTATTTTAAGGCTTCTGACGTTTAGCATTAGAGGCTCTTTGACCTCTAGTTTGAGGCTCCTTACTTTTAGCATTAGAGGCTGTTTGACCTCTATTTTGAGGTTCCTTACTTTTAGCATTAAAGACTCTTTAACCTCTATTTTGAGGCTCCTTACTTTTAGCATTAGAGGGTCTTTGACCTCTATTTTGAGGTTTCTTACGTTTAGCATTAGAGGGTCTTTGACCTCAGTTTTTAGGCTCCTTACTTTTAGTATTAGTAGAAGTTCTTTGACCTCTATTTGGAGGCTCCTTACTTTGAGCATTAGAGGGTCTTTGACCCCTATTTTGAGGCTCCTTACGTTTAGCATTAGAGGGTCTTTGACCTCTATTTTGAGACTGCTCAATTTTAGCATTAGAGTCTCTTTGACCTCTATTTTGAGGCTCCTTACTTTTAGCATTAGAGGGTCTTTGATCTCCATTTATAGGGTCCTTACGTTTAGCATTAGAGGCTCTTTGACCTCTATTTTGAGGCTCCTTACATTTAGCATTAGAGGACCTTGACCTCTATATTGAGGCTCATTACTTTTAGCATTAGAGGGTCTTTGACCTCTATTTTGAGACTGCTCACTTTTAGCATTAGAGGCTCTTTGACCTCTAATTTGAGGCTCCATACTTATAGCATTAGAGGGTCTTTGACCTCTACTTTGAGGCTCCTTACTTTTAGCATTTGAGGGTCTTTGACCTCTATTTTGAGGCTCCTTACCTTTATCATTTGAGGGTCTTTGACCTCTATTTTGAGGCTCCTTACTTTTAGCATTAGAGGGTCTTTGACCTCTATTTTAAGGCTCCTTACTTTTAGCATTAGAGTCTCTTTGACCTCTGTTTTGAGGCTCCTTACTTTTAGCATTAGAGGGTCTTTGATCTCTATATTGAGGCTCCTTACGTTTAGCATTAGAGGGTCTTTGACCTCTATTTTGAGGCTCCTTACTTTTAGCATTAGAGGGTCTTTGACCTCTATTTTGAGGCTCCTTAGTTTAGCATTAGAGGGTCTTTGACCTCTATTTTGAGGCTCCTTACTTTGAGCATTAAAGGCTCTTTGACCTTTATTTCGAGACTGCTCACTTTTAGCCTTAGAGTCTATTTGACCTCTATTTTGAGGCTCCTTACTTTTAGTATTAGAGGCTCTTTGACCTCTTATTTTAAGGGTCCTTACATTTAGCATTAGAGGTTCTTTGACCTCTATTTTGAGACTCCTTTTAGCATTAGAGGGTCTTTGACCTCTATTTTGAGGGTCTTTACATTTAGCATTAGAGGGTCTTTGACCTCTATTTTGAGGCTCCTTGCGTTTAGCATTAGATGGTCTTTGACCTCTGTTTTGATGTTCCATACTTTTAGCATTAGAGGCTCTTTGACCTAAATTTTGAGGCTCCTTACGTTTAGCATTAGAGGGTATTTGACCTCTATTTTGAGGCTACTTTTTTTTTAGCATTAGAGGCTCTTTGACCTCTATTTTGAGGCTGCTCACTTCTAGCATTAGTCTCTCTTTGACCTCTATTTTGATGCTTTTTACTTTTAGCATTAGAGGCGCTTTGACCTATGTTTTGAGGCTCCTTACATTTAACATTAGAGGCTCTTTGACCTATTTTGAGGCTCCTTACTTTTAGCGTTAGAGGCTCTTCAACCTCTATTTTGAGGCTCCTTACTTTTCAGCATTAGAGGGTCTTTGACCTCGATTTTGAGGTGCAGTATCTCCTGCATTAGAGGCTCTTTGACCTCTATTTTTAGGCTCCTTACTTTTAGCATTAGAGGCTCTTTGACCTCTAATTTGAGGCTCTATACTTATAGCATTAGAGGGTCTTTGACCTCTATTTTGAGGCTCCTTACTTTTAGCATTAGAGGCTCTTTTACCTCTATTTTGAGACTCCTTACTATTAGCATTAGAGGGTCTTTGACCTCTATTTTTGAGGCTTCTTATGTTTAGCATTAGAGGTTCTTTCACCTCTATTTTGAGGCTCCTTACTTTTAGCATTAGAGGCTCTTTGACCTCTATTTCGAGGCTCTTTACTTTTAGCATTAGAGGCTCTTTCACATCTATTTTAGGCTCCATACTTTAAGCATTAGAGGCTCTTTCACCTCTATTTTAAGGCTTCTGACGTTTAGCATTAGAGGCTCTTTGACCTCTATTTTGAGGCTCCTTACTTTTAGCATTAGAGGCTGTTTGACCTCTATTTTGAGGTTCCTTACTTTTAGCATTAAAGACTCTTTAACCTCTATTTTGAGGCTCCTTACTTTTAGCATTAGAGGGTCTTTGACCTCTATTTTGAGGTTTCTTACGTTTAGCATTAGAGGGTCTTTGACCTCAGTTTTTAGGCTCCTTACTTTTAGTATTAGAGGTTCTTTGACCTCTATTTTGAGGCTCCTTACGTTTAGCATTAGAGGGTCTTTGACCTCTATTTTGAGGCTCCTTACGTTTAGCATTAGAGGCTCTTTGACCTCTATTTTGAGGCTCCTTACGTTTAGCATTAGAGGGTCTTTGACCTCTGTTTTAAGGCTCCTTACTTTTAGCATTAAAGGTTCTTTGACCTCTATTTTGAGGTGCTATACTCTAGCATTAGAGTTTCTTTGACCTTTATTTTAATCCCCTTACCT
>NC_090757.1:59083186-59088186 GCF_036898095.1 Palaemon carinicauda | reverse complement strand
GGTTTTTTTTTTTATTTTTTACATCTAGTTCCTCGCCCTAATATTGCCCAGGTAGGTAAGGCTCGATACTTCGTTTTACTTTTAGGAAAGGAACTTGCAAGACTTAGCAAGAGAATGTCAAATAAAAAAAAAAAAATGGAACATTCATCATTTGTGTGACTATGTGCTGAGTGGTTTGGATCGGATATTTCAAACATCTTTTATCAAGATATTTTTTTTCATTTATTAATTTATTGTCAATCCACTTTTATTTGCTTGATTTGGAGAGTATATTTATGCAATTGATTTTTCATATTCATTAATTTATTGTCAATCTAATTTTATTTTCCGTATTTTGAAAGTAGATTTATGTGAGTGGTTTATTTTAATTTATTAATTTATTGTCAATCTAATTATATTTGCCTGATTTTGAGAGTATATTTGTACGAGTGATTATTTATTATCCTTATGTTCATAGTTCTGAATATTCACGAGAAATCAGAAAACATAATGACATCACAAAAGTGATGAAAATAAAAAAAGGTTGAAGTAGAAGAATTACAACCAAATTGGCGAAGGAATCTGTAAAACAAAAACATCAACAGTACAAGGCAATGAGTAGACGTAATGGCTTGTAATCTCCATTTAATTGAAGAAATCCCTATCATTCAACATAATGTTCAATCATGGACAACAAAGAAAAATGCTATCACAAACACATACATGAAACTAAACTCAGATATAATACTATTAAACTCTACAAATAAAAATTTATACTTATAATGTTTACAGAAAGAATACACAAAACGAAAGAAATGCAGGCATAGCCATAGCAATTAAAACCTCCATCAAACATATGCTAATAGACACTTACAATTCAAACATTCTAACAGTTCAGATACAAACCAAGGAAGGCCCAATAAACATTAGCACTATATATTAACCACCCAGAAGACCATTCCTCCCAAATACAGATATTTCTCCTCTTATACATAGCAATATTCCTACATACATAATATGAGATCTTAATGCAAGACACCCCTTCATAGGTCATCCAGACACAAATACAATAGGAAATGCATTAAATCAACACATAAACAATAATTTTTTAACTCGTATAGGCCCAATGTTCAACACAATGTCAAACAAACTGGATAAACAATACGCCAGCTGACTTGACATCATACTTAAACACAGTAGAGCACACCTAAACTATAACATATTACCAGGACGGAATTACAGCATCTGATCATATTCCATTTATAACCACTCTCAACAAATCCAATAGTCAAAGAAATAAAAGGCAGGCGCAACATTAAGGAAGCTAATTGCCTATGCAGATGACATCACACAAGTAATAATACACCTTCAAATGCCAAAAAGAACAAAGCAAATAAAAACCGAAAGAGAGATCAAAAGACTAAATGATTACGAAAATAAGTGGAAAATGAAAACAAACAGCAACAAATTCCAACTATTATCTGTATCAAAAAGCTAACCAGCACCACAAACAGTAAACAACATAAATATTCCATTCAATGACGAAGTTAAAATCCTTGGTATCTCTATTAAAAAAAAAAAACTGGCATAAGCTTCCATATTAAACAACATCTCCAACTGGCAAAACACAAAAGTGGCATTAAAACGTTTCAAACTATTGGATAAAAACATAAGAATAAATCTCTATAAAAGCCTGATAAGACCTCTATTTGAATATCCAATAGCACCAAAAATTCCAAAATAGAAACATAAACATTCATGGCCAAAACCATAACAACAACAATAATGATAATAATAACATCAATGAAAACAGCGAAGCACTTCATAACATACATAATCTTGAACCAGTTAACGTCAGATACCTCTGAAGGGCCACACAAGCCTGGGACAGATTCAAGAACATTTACCCAGACCTTGCAATAAAACGAGCATTCCTGGGGGGAAAAGGATAGCTCCATTCATTGTTCAGGACGAACCAAATCCAGAGCATTAAAACAAAACGTAGATAATCACAAGTAAATAATCAAAACCCAGAAAAGGAATAATCAAGAAAACACAAATCCCTCGGAGGCTGGCAAGAGAAATCATCTCCGGGTAGTCCATACGGCATGATATGGGCACAAAAAACTACAAAAAATTAGCTATTGGATCTGCCCCAATCTTTTTATCTCCCACTGTACTTAATTTTAACACTCTTCTCCAATCCTTCCAAATTCCTAATTCCCCCCCCCCCCCTCCCTTCCCTAACCTATCCTATCCCCATATACTGTAGCTGTAATACGAGAAATGTTTAGAATTATTTTCCTGACATGATACTGAAACAAATAAAATTTAAAATTGTTAACTGTTCCTATCAAATCATCAGTGACGAATAATTTATTTATTATACGACGTATATGCTCCATAGCATATACATTTCTTTACTACATATCCTAATCGTATATTTCGAACATGAAATCAGGTATAATTCTTTTTTTGTTTTGTTTTAATGGGAACTGTGATGTGGTACCCTTTTATCCTCATATAAATAGTCCTTTAAGCCTCCAGTTTGTGGATATTTACATATTTTGATATTAATGATAATGATATTAATAGTAATTGTGGTAATACGGGTTATGATAATGTGATGAATATTATTACTATTATTCTTATAATTGTTATTTCATCGATTTAGTTTATAGTTATTATTGCTTCTGTTAATACGTCATCGAATTAGGCTTCGTATTAAAACTATTCTTATACATTTTACATTTGTAGTTATTCTGCGAGATTTTTTTGTTTTTGTTTTTACGAAAGATCGGATAAAAATTTTAAATTAAGCTGCTTACTACCTCAAGTCGGATTATGTTTTGAGAGGTTTAGTGATCTTAGACTTACCATTTTCAAGAAATATTTGATATTTACTATTATGCATACTTATCTTTGTCTACTGCTTCTTGAGACTATATTTTCATTGAGATCTATCATTGCCATCTTTCTGTCATATATCATTGTTTTGGATGAACATAAATGATCCCAGATACCCGTGAACGGGTACGAATATATAAATGATTATAACCACTTTTGATTCTCCTAACGTATATATATATATATATATATATATATATATATATATATATATATATATATATATATATACATACACACACTACGAATATATAAATAATTATAACCACTTTTGATTCTCCTAACGTATATATATATATATATATATATATATATATATATATATATATATATATACATACATACATACATACACACACACTACGAATATATAAATAATTATAACCACTTTTGATTCTCCTAACGTATATATATATATATATATATATATATATATATATATATATATATATATATATATATATATATATATATATATATATATACATAAACACACACTGTAGTCACGCCCAGCTCTCCCCATCCTTAGAGTGAGAAAGAGACTGGGTTACGTGTGTATGCATAACTCTAAATATTTAGTCTTCGTTTTGACGGAACGCGTACACTAGTGTTTTAAGATGTGAAATAGCTGTTTACTGTTAATTTAAAATGTAGGTTTATAAATATATTGTTTATTCCCCTCCACCAGCTTTCAAATAAGAACATTCATTTTATATGAATACCTTCCGGATATTAGTTACAGAACTTGTGTGTGCATCGCACTACTTATTGATATTCATTTGAGAAGAAATTTTTTGTGACCTGTTGTTATCTCCAGAGAAATAATTAATGTGTATGTCTGGTGTGGTGATGAAAATGGCCTAAAGTAGATTATGTAAATGATGTAGAATTTGCTGCTTAATAAAGTAAGGTCACCCATTCTGCTGCTTAATAAATTAAGGTCACCTTTTTTACCATTACTGTTGTTGTTGTGTTTGTTTAATGATCTGATGCATTTAAAAAGTATTGTATATTTGTCTGCTAAGACGGAATTATAATCATTATTTCTCTTGAGAATAAATAATGAAAATTTCAAACATAGATATAAATTAGGATTAAAATTCATCAGTTCACTACAGGGGGTTTCAGCTTAATGCGGCCGCAAGTAGATTTTTTTTTTATGTAATTCTATAAATAATCCTGATTGCAAATATTTATCAGTTTTTATCATAATTTTAATGTGTATTAATGCCATTAAATGTAAAGTCATGTTTAGTAAGTTTAAAATAAACAAGTGAAAACAAAAGATATACAATAACTAAGAAACAACTCGGGGTCAGAAAAACAAGTTTCCATTGTGAAATCTTTTCTTTGGTTTTCAAATAATATATATTAGAATGATTCGGTTAAATTTACAAAATATACACACATGAACACATTTCTATATATGTGTATATATACTTTCACACACACACACACACACACACATATATATATATATATATATATATATATATATATATATATATATATATATATATATATATTATATGTATCATCATCATCATCATCATCATCATCTGCTCCTACGCCTAATGACGCAAAGGGCCTCAAGGAGAATTCATTGGCTAGATTCGTCAAAGGATAGCCAGCTCTTTGTGATGTGCAGTGCCTATCTAACTAAGGCAAGGGATCCCTGCCGGTCCATACTGATTCGAGTAAGATCAGGAGTCAGGAGAAGAAGCCGAAAAGACATCTTGTCTATCGCCTTAAACCCAATCCGTCACCCTGCTGCCAGTGAATTTATCGAGATTTCCTCCACACCCTTCGCTTATATAACCATTTTATATATATATATATATATATATATATATATATATATATATATATATATATATATATATATATATATATAAATTCATATATATTCATATATATACATATATATATATATATATAATGTATATATATGAATATATATATGTGTTTGTGCGAACGCGCGCGTGTGTTTGTGTGTGTGTGTGTGTATGCGCGCACGTGCGTGTGTTTGAGTGTTTATGCGCTTGAGATTTTTATTCAGAAATGTGTGGTCACAGTGATTATTATTTCTTACACTTTAATGTTTATGCCCTGGT
>NC_090757.1:59075686-59078186 GCF_036898095.1 Palaemon carinicauda | reverse complement strand
AAATGACTACATGAAAGTTTTTGGTAAGGGTAAAAGTCTAAGACTCGCTCCCCACGAGAGAATTGATGCCGAACGGTTTTGTCCGAGCGGATTGGAGATCAATGAGGCCGTTACTAGCCATGTGCACTGCTAAACCGCGCTGTTTCAATGTAACTACGAGGCCGCCTGGGGAAAAAATCCGCTCGTTTGAAGCGACGCATAGTTCAAAATTTATGACTGAGACTGTGGGTTAATTTGGTTTCTAAAACTATTTGTTTACTAGATTGCATGAATAGTTTAGGTAGTACTTTGAGGTTATAAGGCTAGTAATTTATCTTTTTTTCTCAAAGTTCGATTATTCTAATTGATATTTTTATTATTTAGGTTTCAACCAGTACTAATTAAAAGATAGCACTCTAATCAGAATATTAATGAAAAAAGAAATGTGTATTTCTCTTTCATTTCTTTGCCATTTGTGGGAAGTGTGGGATAAAAAGAAACCGTTATTGGTCGTCCTTATTTTTTTTTCTCGACGCTTTAAGATCCAATACTACCCTTTGAAGTCTTGTCTGGACACATTACTTTTCACTTTTGTCTGGTCCACGTTGTGCTCTTTTCAATTTTGGAATTTTGCCCAGCTCATCTTACTTCCAGTAACCTTTTCCGATTGAATTTTTCTGAGACTGGAAATTCAAGTAATGTCCGAGATATTTGCTTTATCCATGGTTCTCTACATTTTCTAATAGCACCTTTCAGGTATTTTCATATTGTGTAAGCTTTTGTTTTGATGATTAGAAAAGGGTTAAAACATGTTTGATTTATCAATTATCATATATTTTGCCATTTTTGGAGATTATATTTTAGACATCTCAAAAAGTAACTTTTGTCCCTTTATCTCACTTATAAGTATCATGTCATTTTTTTTATAATTTCGTACTTGTCATTTTCAATGTGGGTTTTTTTTTTTTTTTTTTTTTTTTTTTTTTTTTTTCCCTCTAAAGGTTTTATACTCCCAGTTTTTTTTCCAATAGATGTTCCATTGTTGAAAAAATTTCATCTTTTACTTCAAACAGATTTTCTATTTCCTTTTTTAAAGTTTCGGTTGCTTTTAATAGGATTTCCAATCTAGATTTGAGAATTTTGATAAACCCAGTTACTTCCAATGTTATTTCAAATAGTTTTTTTTTTTTTTTTTTTTCAAAATTGAACCTTGTTAAGCGTTGTATGCATTTGATACCTTGGCTTAAGTGAGGAGGGAAGCGAGCAGTTGGTTCCTTGACTGTCAACATGGTCTGTCACGTCTGTAAACAAGCATGGGGAAACGACTGAAGAATGTCAACACGCTTAAGATAGACAAGCTTTGGCAGGCTCGATTTCTTTCACGCTTTGGAGTCTGCTTAAGTATGTTAAGAAGAAATGGGAGAGTTGGGTGAAAGTGGCATCTGTTTTTTTTTTTTCTCATGTTAGTTATTTCTTTCTGAATTACCTCCGCATTTTCATGTTATGCATTTATGTTCAATTACGTATTTATGTACATACGTATGGAAGAAAAAAGGATGACCCTGGTCACATTATGGATCGATGGTGAGGGAAGGGATGGTGAAGTGTATACTTTACCCTCTCTCTCTCTCTCTCTCTCTCTCTCTCTCTCTCTCTCTCTCTCTCTCTCTCTCTCTCTCTCTCTCTCTCTCTCTCTCGCACACATTCTGCAGCAGTGCATCATGTTCGATGCAAACTCTTTTATACGTTAAGTTTTCTCCGGGAAATTTTAATTGTTCATTTTCAGTAATACATGTGCTTAGTGACTATAAAAACTAAAATGATGCTTGTCGCCATTTTGTTATTATTATTATTATTATTATTATTATTATTATTATTATTATTATTATTATTATTACTTCCCAAGCTACAATCTTAGCTGGAAATGCAAAATGCTATAAGCCCAGTGAGGAATAGAAATAAGGAAGCAGAGGAGTGAGCCTGAGTGTACCCTTAAGCAAGAGAAATCTACTCCAAGACAATGGAAGACCATGGTACAGAGCCTATGGCACTACCCAAGACTAGACAACAGTGGTTTTATTTTGCTCTATATAACCTATATTTTCTTCTTTATTGTTGTAAAATTAAACTCTGCACTCCATTGACGGCGAAGCTACACAAACATGAATATTCATGATTTCCATTTGGTCCCTTATGTAGAAGAATAGGAGACAATCGATTCAAAGTTTGGTACTGTTACACAACTTGTGATATATCCAACAGGCACCTTTCAGAAAGGTGATGATTTCACTGTTTTTAACTTAATGTTATGACTACAGTATCTTAGAGTAAAAGCAGTCTTTAGTTATGAAAATTATTACTGTAATTATTTGCTCTTTTATGTTGGATAAACTCCTTTGAGTACTTCGGTATGCAACTCGTATATTGATGATATTCTAGAAAAGGAGATTATGAAGGTTAGCTTTATATACATATTGAAACTTTAAATTTTTTTTATTAGAGAATTTATATATAAGTGAAT
>NC_090757.1:59060686-59063186 GCF_036898095.1 Palaemon carinicauda | reverse complement strand
GCTAGTTTCTGCGTTTCTCTGGAATGGTAAAAGCAACCGTCATTGTTCTCTTTATAAAATCTCTAAGTTTTTACTTAGTTCTGGGAAATATTTCACGTATATTTTATGAAAGTAATTGCCATAAAAGATGAAATTTTAAAGAACTTTTAATTTTTAAGTTACTTATAACTTTTTGTCTAATTAAAAGTAATTTAATTAAAATTTTTTATTAGTAAAGTCTCCAATCTTCTTGTACCCAAGTTTGTTAAAAAGGTTAGACTTTATTATTTACGGACAATAATCAAGTTGGTAAAAGTTTTTTTATTTGAAGATAATGAAAGACTTTATATGGAAGAAAACATTGGCAATACGTTTTTTATGCAAATACAAGGCGGCGCAAGTAATAGATATTCTATATTTATTCTATATTTATTTTTCAGATATGGGGAAATATGTAAATATATCTGGTTACCCTTCGACCTCAGTATGCGATCCCATTCCAAAATGTTATTTATTATTTTCTTACCCTAACACACAATCTGCCACAGAATGTAACCGAAATCCTCCAATATATTTTTGAAATTTATTCGTGAAAAACAAGATAGATACAAGTAAAGACAATCTCCACACAACATCCTCGTCGGAGTTCACAAACTTTATTTTTTTTTATTAAGAAAATAAGCTAAGAACAGGTAAGCCTTTGGATAAATGAAGATCTGTCCAGTCTTCTACCTCCTGCTGTGCAATCTTTTCAAAACTCCTTTTGCTCTCTTCCATTTGCTCTTTCTCTTGCCTTCTCCCGTCTACCAGTTATATCAGAAAAAAAGAAGTTTCCACAGATCTGTATTATACTTGTATTGTGCGAATTAAGTTAATTTTAGATTTTCACTCGAAAATCAAATCACCCTCTTTGAAGGTTTAATTTATCTTTGTATTCATTGCTAAACATGTTATTTTAACTATTAAATCTTGGTAATATGTTCCTTTATTACTGAAATAATATGCTCTTTTTTCCGGAATATGGTAAACAATTTAATTCGTCTAGTTACAGTATTCGACCTCGCAGTGTGAGCATAAAATTTTGAAGTGACAAGGTACAATAGTTTTAACCCCCCCCTTTTTTTTTTTTTTTTTTTTTTTAGTTGTAGTAATCGCATTTATCAAAAGGTGCTCATTCACCTGAGACTGGTAAGATAGGTATTAGGATATTTATTTCCTGTATGACTAATGATTGTATTATTATTTATGGCGTTTCCTTTCTGTTTTTTTAAAGCTTGTCTTTCTCATTTTATATTCACCTCGTAAAATTTTGTTATATTATTTCGGAGGAATTAGAATAAAACAGGGATTTTGTGGTGAAATGGCGTGGAAAATCTTACAGTTTAACTCTGCTTTCACCACCTAAGATTGATGATTTATTATTTTATCTATAATGATTTTGTCTTTCTATATTTTTCAAGTTTGCCTTTTGAATTTCTATTGACCTCGTAGAATGCTGTCATATTTCGGAGAAACTAGGATCAGACAAGAATTCAGCGTTGAAAAACGGCGTGAAAAGGAATTATTTTTATGTTTTATGTCTGCTTTTACCATCCAAGAATCGTGAAAGGAATCAAAGGTTTTGAGAAAATAGATTTTGCCTCACAATCTTACATAACAAGTATTCCCACTTTAGGAAAATAAGTGGCTTCCTCCATTGTATTTTCTATTTCCCAAAAGACATGTAGTTTCTTCTTTACTGCAAGCTCAAAGATTTGCTTTGGTTAGAGAAGTGCTTCGGTATATTTGGAAGTATGTGCATTCAGGTATTATGAAAACAACATATCTTACATTGATATTGAGATTTTTTAGTTTTTTAAAAATGCACGTAATCAAGAAATAAGCATTGAGATAACGAGATAACATATTCCTTCCCTAATAAAAAAAAACAACTATAATTTCCTTCCAACTGTTTCATGATAACATGTAATGATGGTACTCTTGTCCGACAACTCATACGTACAAAAATTTCTTTGAATATATGAAAAAATTGCCTTGCTCTCTTTCTTGGAAGGATAAACAAAAGAACCCACAAAAGGAGAGATATTCAGTATAGACAAAATATAGAAACATAAAATACCATTGATACTTTGATTACAAATACATTTTATGTACCAAATTTCGTGCATCACTCGTTTCGTTACTCTTCATCCACACTTACACTTGCAATTTTATCTTTGGTCTCACACATTTATCGTTTCGTATCAACCATGGTCCCGCCATTCTTATAAAACTCCTGTCGATTTCTCTATTTTTCTTCTTCCTTGCTTTCCCCTGACTGCCTCTTGAAACGATAATCTGAAGCCGATATCGAGCTTACCTCTCTCTCTCTCTCTCTCTCTCTCTCTCTCTCTCTCTCTCTCTCTCTCAACTCAAATCATTGGACAGTATGGAGGGATGAAATTATTAAATTCCTGTTACGAGATTGACGTCAGGTTCTTTAAGTGGATTCTTTAGGATTTAATAAGTATTTTTAAGTTAA
>NC_090757.1:59053186-59058186 GCF_036898095.1 Palaemon carinicauda | reverse complement strand
TATTCGTTTCCTTGTTACTATCTAATGAATTGCTTAGGTAGCTAACCTGGGATAAGCAATTCCATACTTAGTAGCGTATATAATTCAGTTTACATATTACTGCAAAAATTTTACTAGTTATAAATGATATACATTCGTTCTAAAAAACTTAAGTTTTATGGCCACCAACTAATTATTATCTAGAAAACTGATTGTAATCCAGTGACCTTTAATTGAGGTCTTTTAGACTACCAGTTACGAATATTATACAATTATTACTTGAAAGAATGTTTTTTATCATAAAGTTTTCACTCTATATTATTTAGTGATTTATTAATATCATTATGATTATGTAACAATTAATCTTGAAAAAAAAATGTAGAAAAAATATAAAAATAAGGCATGAATTTTGAATTGTTAATAGTTAAATGAAAATTAATCTGTTAAAATTGGAAATTAAATAATTCTAAAAAAGAAAGAAATGGTTTTACACCATTATGCAATCCGTCGCCTGTTTATATGAATGGACAAGTAAATTAGCCTATTTTTGTAAGTAAGCAAAATTCTTGCCTATTTACGTAAATACTGTAGGTGATTTACACGATTAGGCTTAACACACACACACACACACACACACACATATATGTATATATATATATATATATATATATATTTATATATATACATATATATATATATATATATATATATATATATATATATATATATATACATACGCACATATAAGTTTGTATGCGTGTGTATCAATGTAAATACTGAATGTGTATATATATATATATATATATATATAAAACTAGCTAAGCAGGATGCTATAAGCCCAATAGCTCTAACATGGAAAAATAGCCCAGTGAGGAAGGGAAATAAGAAAATAAACAAACTACAATAGAAGTAATGAATTATTAAGATAATATATTTTGATCACAGTAACCACTTTGAAGTAGATCTTTAATATATAAACTGTAAAAACTTAAAAAAAAAAACAATAGGAAGAGGAATAAGATAGAGCAAAAGAACGTTAGACCTAAGACAGTGAATGGCCATGGTACAGAGGCTATGTCACTATCCAAGACCAGAGGAGCTGCTTACCATAGCTATATAGAGTCTCTTCTACCCTTGCCCCTTCAGAAAAGCAAAATTGTTTGGTTATCACAGTGTTGTCAGGTGTATGTGGACAGAGGAAAAAGTGGAAAAAAAAACACGCTTAACTGTTCGGGTATGTGTAGGCAAATGAAAAATGAACCGTAACCAGTGAGAGGGATCCAAGTACTGAAGTACTGTCTGGCCAGTCAAAGTACCTTTTAATTCTCTAGTGGTAGTATCTCTCAACAGGCGCCTGGTGTCCTGGCCAATCTACTACCTAACATATATATATATATATATATATATATTTATAATATATATATATATATATATATTTATATATATATAATGTATATATATGCATATATATATATATATATATATATATTCACAATAAAAACTTTTCCTCTTAATTGGGGTGCCCTTGGAAGATTTTATTTTTCTGCTTGTGTTTATAAAGATAGATAGATAGATAATGCGCAGGTTGTTTGTGTTTATTCACGGATGTTGTAATAAAGATATGCTGATGGTAACAATAAAATAAAGTGAAAAGTTTTGAATGTAGAAGCTATAAGCTATATATATATTTTACCAATGTTGTTGTCTTTTATGAGTTTTTTATTTATGATTTGACAATGCCATTCTTTTTGAAAGGTATCTAAAGATTCACAGATATATGTTTATCCCTTGGAATGCCTCACATTTTTGGAAAAATAGTGGATTTCATGTTGCTTATTTTGAGCAGTCAGTGATTTGATGTGTACTAACATATATTGGTGTATTACAGCTGTAATTGTATAACGTGATGGATACTGATATGTTCGCAAAGTTAAACATACCGCTTCATGGATAACTAAAATTTAAACTCTTACATCCATTTCTATTCTTAGAATGCATGTCTTTTATTTCTTGTTTAGTCAATGCATAAGATTTTTTTTTTTCATTCCCGTCATGGTTAACTGTAACATCCGTATCATATTGCCTCTATCACTCCAAACCGTAGGTTAGACGTTTTTCCATTAGAATATAATTTTTCCAAGGTTTCTTTTTAGAAATTCTATCCCCATAACCCTCTTCTTGGTCAGGACCCTCCAGTTACATTTCCAGACCTGGAATGAAAGATGTTCACGAGAGTAGAATCGTTATATTGTATCTCCAATACTGGCGGTCTCGTCTTTTTTTTCTATCGGTTTACCAAGACTAATTCCCTTATAGTTTCGGGTATGGCAAAGGGAGGAAATTTATATGAGAATGGCCTTAGAGGCATATTTGCTTGATGGCGTCTCTCGTAAGAAGCCTAATAAAAAGTAAAACAAAATAATACTTTGCTCTGAAAAGAAAGGAGTAGTTTTATCTTGGGCCAAGAAAAAAAAAGTAATCCTTTTGTATTGTTTCTTTTGTACTGTATGGATTCTTGAAAAGCTTTGTACTTAGATTAAATATTTTCTTATCTTCCTTTCTTATTTGTTGGGTCTGTGGTTAGGACCACCTGACGGAGTTTTGGTGAAGAAAAGGTCTCACGTTTCCTTGAATTTTGTTGGTCTTTCATTAAGCTAGAACTGTTTATTCTCTCTTCATTCGGAAGACTTGAGTATCTTAAATTTAGGAGAATCTGGAGAACCTTGAACTTTGCTGCAAAATTAGGTGGAATATTCTCTATCTTTTAGGTCTCTGTTTTAAATTTTCTCTTTATATTTTCCGTTTAAATCTTCTGTTTTAGTCTTGGCATTGATCATTTATTTTAGGAGCAATTTTGTATTTGATACGGTAATGGACATCTTATAGAATACTTTCTTTACTTAATTAATATACTTTTTTTTTTTTGCTTAAGGAATATAGGTTTTTTCCGTTTATCACGCTTTAGACAATGGTATTAGAATTTAAAAAAATTTATTTACACTTTTTTTTTTTTTTTTGGGGGGGGGGCGTTAATGACATATCAAGAACAATTTTTTCTTACCATGTGGAACATATCAAAACTAATACTGGTTTTAATTGTTGTTCGCGGAATTACCTTTTTGATCTAATAAACAAAAATGTATCCACCAGTTTCCACTATTAAACTAAAAGTTGTAAGTATATGTACTTTCTGCCAAGCTTTTGCGTATTCACTGTGTGTTTCTTATAAAGTATTCTGTGAAAGTTCCGCATTTCTTATAAAGTATTCTATGAGAGGTCCGCATTTCTTATAAAGTATTCTGTGAGAGTTCTGCATTTCTTATAAAGTATTCTGTGAGAGTTCCGCATTTCTTATAAAGTATTCCGTGAGAGTTCCGCATTTCTTATAAAGTATTCTGTGAGAGTTCCGCATTTCTTATAAAGTATTCTGTGAGAGTTCCGCATTTCTTATAAAGTATTCTGTGAGAGTTCCGCATTTCTTATAAAGTATTCTGTGAGAGTTCCGCATTTCTTATAAAGTATTCTGTGAGAGTTCCGCATTTCTTATGAAGTATTCTGTGAGAGTTCCGCATTTCTTATAAAGTATTCTGTGAGAGTTCCGCATTTCTTATAAAGTATTCTGTGAGAGTTCCGCATTTCTTATGAAGTATTCTGTGAGAGTTCCGTATTCTTTAAGCGTTTCCTATTTGGGCTTCTACCCACTCATCTCACCAAGGCCCCATTGGGAAATTAAAAACCGCCCTGTCGATATCCTTAAAGGCTTCAACGAAACCTTACCTTGTTGGGTGAAGGATGCGGCGTTTTCAGCTTGGGATTATTCCCCCTTTTTTGAATTTTTCCTCCCTTCAGTCCTAAGTGTTTTCCCTTTAGCTCCAAGTAACCCCCCCCCCCCCCCCCCCCCCCTTCGCTCACGGTCATTATCCTCTCTTATCTGTATTTTTTCATTAATTCGAAAGGGTTTATCTCTTAGCACAAAATAATTTTTCTGTATTTTTCGTTATTTTAAAGAACTTTATTTTTCTTGGCAAAATTTTATTTTTCCTGCAATTAGTTCCAGACCTTAAAAGTATTCCCTTCTGAGTAAAATTAAAGAGTTCCACTTTGCTGAGAGGCTTTTTTTTTCGTAGGCTCAAGACTTTTTCATATCTCTTGTATTAAGATTAAAGTTTCCACTTAGATCTTTTAATTGTCAATGAATATAAAGCAATTTTGATATCCATATTTTAAGTTTATTTTTTCCGCTTGTTATCTTCCTGCGTTTCATGTTGATATACTTTCTCTTAACCGATTAAATTCAAGAAAAAAAAATTTCCCGCACGTAGCCTTTAACTTTCTTCTCCATACAATAAAGTAATTTTCTTCCACTTAGCTTTTGGTAATTTTCTGAAATTAGCACTCGCTAAGCTGCTGTTCCCTCCCACGAGGCAATTTTCTTTCTTTAGTGCTCTGTTATTTTTTTCCTCTTATCTTAATTTATCCACTTTAGCTTATTGTATTTTTCTTTCTTCTGACTAAAATTAATTTCATTTCCCTATCTATCAGTATTTTCCTATTTCATATCTACAAGCAAATTTTTCTTCCGTAAGAGCGTGCTAATTTTTTCCCTTTAGCTTGTAACTTTCTTCTCATTAACTTGAAAGGAATTTCTTTCTTTGGTGCTTTGTAATTTTCACCCCCTTAGTTTGAAGTCATTTTCTTCTTAGCTCTCGTTAATTTTCCAACAGGTTTGATTTTTTGAAGCTCAAAGTCATTTTCGTATCCACACCTCAAGATGATATGCATAGTAAGACAGGTTTAATAGTTTTGAAGAGAGAAAAACGTATTAGTTTTATTAACCTCAATTCTTTTTATCGACGTCATAAAAATCTCCTTATAAATAGGAGACTTGAATGTCCTAATTGATATCTTTACAAAATTTAAAGCGTGGTGATATTTCAGTGGCATTGTTGAATAGATAGATAATTGCTATCCATTCCAATGGGTTTTGTAAAATCATTTTGTTTTTGCTGTTGCTCTGGGAG
>NC_090757.1:59018186-59050686 GCF_036898095.1 Palaemon carinicauda | reverse complement strand
AGTCATGTCCTTAGTAATGTCTGGGTTTTGGTCATTTTCATCACCACGCTGGCCACTGCGGGTTAGGGATAGCGGGAGACTGTAATCTGATCGCTCGTAGGAAACCAACCTAGTATGGGTGGCCCTGACTGATACAGCTTTGCTGATGATGGTGTTACATAAACCATTTCACCACATCGAAGTATCCTCTCTCTTATATGCAGGCAGTTAAACGTTCAGGTGTAATAGAAGAGCTCTCTCTCTCTCTCTCTCTCTCTCTCTCTCTCTCTCTCTCTCTCTCTCAATTCAATTCAATTCATTCTTTCTTTTAAAATGACATTTAATAGGATGAAAAGGCTGAGTATTATACTGAACTTTTTATGCGTAAATCTCGGTTAATTTAATTTCACTCTGATTCCATTCCATCAATAATTAATACTAGAGATAAACTGGGTCATTAGACCCCAGCCATTGCCCTCCCTCCCCCCCCCAAAAAAAAGAAAAAAACCAAATATCAATTTCTTTAATATTGAGAAATTTTTAATAATATTGCCTAGAGATAAAATCCATAATTCATTATTCACTGTTTTAAAAGAAGCGTTGCAGAGTAGAATTAAAGTTTTACTTTTCAATTTATTTATTTATTTTCTTAGGGCGTTTGGGTGCAATAGTTTTGCCGAGCTCTAGCTTTACTTCTGATAATATGCAGCTCTCTCTCTCTCTCTCTCTCTCTCTCTCTCTCTCTCTCTCTCATATTTGAGTGTGTGTGTGTGAATGTGTTTATAGAACCAGGAAATGGACATGAAAACTGTCTAAATATTGTATAAAATAACGTAATCATATATACAGGGAACGTATTGACTAATGAACAATTAAATAGAATAAACAAGTAACGAATTACAATCAAACATCATATGATTGCGTTCAAATCCAAATAAAAAAAAGCTCACTTAGCAAGATCAGATCTTGATAAAATTAAATGGGAGACGAAATAGGTGTTCAAATATATGCTCACCAATAAAGCATTGTATGATCTTTTTATACCGGAATATTAACAAAATTTTGAATCTAATTAAATTTCATACAAATAATTGACAGTTTATCAAAAGAAAAAGGCAAAAGAAAAAAAAATTCACGGTTCTTAAGTTCACTTCTGCTAAAACGCGACAAACTCATAAATTTTAACGATGCAACTTCAGCTACAAATTTCAGAATTTCCAAAAGTTTGAAGTGTAATTCCTATGCTATAGTGCACTTTCTCCCGGAACTAACCCCTGCAGAGTTATCCAAACTTCAGACCTAATATGCTAATGACTTTATAAGCACCGTATCAATCCTCCAGTCCACGGAAATGGACCTCCTTTTGTACCTTAATGCTAACACACATTTCCAAACCTAAAGCTATTTTAAAGACACTTATACCAAATGCACGGATACATGAATCCACTAAAATACCTCCATATACATAGACATAAAAGCACGCAAATATTATCATTATATCATCATCAGCCATTGCTTGTCCATTACAGGACATAGCCCTCAGACGTGTCCTTCCACTTCTGTCTGTTTATGGTCTTTCTATGCTAGTCTAAACCCGCAAATTTTCTTCCTTGGTCAATCCAATGTCTTCTCTTTCTTCCCCTGCATCGTTTGCGATCGCTAGGGGTCCATTCTATTATTCATTGTGCCCATCTGTTATCTCATTCTTATTATATGTTTTCCCTACATCCATTTCTTTCTCTTACACATTTTTAGATTATCCTCTCCTTTATTTTGCTCTCATATCCATGTTGTTCTTTTTCTGTCTCTTAGTGTTAGTCTCATTATTTTTCTTTCCATAGCTCTCTGAATTGTGACTAGATTATTTACTAAGGCCTTAGTAAGGATTCAAGTTTCTGATGCATAAGTTGATACTGGTATGAATATATATATATATATATATATATATATATATATATATGTATGTATATATATATGTATGTATGTATATATATAGATATATATATATATATATATATATAGATATATATATATATATATATATATATATATATATATGTGTGCGTGTGTGTGTGTGTGTGTCTGTGTGTATTTATATATGTATGCATGCTTTTATGTATGAATATTACGTTTGTGTGAAATTAAGAGTTGTTAAAATAATGAAAGTATGAGCGATGAAATACACTTTTGTGAGCAATATAACTAGTATTGTGCGTTTTGGCACCGTTCTTTCATTCCCTTAAGTTGACTCATTAATACAGTATGTCTATTGAACTGCGTAAATCAACAATGGTACGACAAACTCTTCTAAAACCAGAACTCTTTTCGTGTCTACTCCGGTTGAAATTGATTTTTGAGACTCGCTTATAAAGTGAGGCTAGAAACCTTTGACCCAATGTACAGTTGGACTCGGGAATACCTGGCACACTACTTGGATGGGCACCCAGTCATACCCTTACTGCACGGCGAGTGTCTGTGTGTAGTCCTGTCCTCCACATCTGCCATCCCTGTATCCACTAGCTGTTTGGTTACCCGCCACGCAGTAGCGGTGTGCGAAGGTGCACTTCCTCTGAGCAAGATGTGCCAGGGACACCTGTGTCAACTGTACATATACTGTATGTACTGAAACAACCAGCGCTATATTGTACCATGTACTTTGTGACCGGTCTCCATCAGTATTTTGTATGAGCCCTCATTCCAACAAATGTTGAAGTTGTGGAATGAATCATTTCAGGAACGAATGTGCTCGACTGATAAATGCTGAATGGAATCGTGTCCTTGTCATCTGTCAAACCTAGACATGAGTAGGATTGTTCCTTTGCATAAGTCACTCTCTCCTTCCGTGTCTCGTGCATGTTAAATGTGATTTCAGGTTTCAATTAAAGGTAGTGAGGGTTTTTATTGTTTATTGTTTGATTGCGTGTCTATTTAAAATGTCTTTGCTCTTGATTGAAGCGTCGATGCTAGATTGTTTTAAAAATTGTTTTGCTATTTTTACTCGTGTTTTCTTTTCATATGATTTAAACTAAATAAAGGATTTTTTTTTTAATGATATTAATTCATATCGATTGAGGTGTTAGGTGTTCAATATTGTTATTATATTCAAACAATTTACTCTATAACTGCAAGAGAAATTCCACTGATGTTGTCTCCTCTGGATGAATGTATAATTCAAAGGATTATACATAAATTTCCATATTTTCAGGGAAATCTGGAACTTGGAATTACAAATTTTTGTAAGGTTAATGCAACCTACTGCGTTTCAGAGCATTGTTTGTTAAGTACATGCTACTGAATAATTAATTCATGTACAAAGCTGTGTGGAATAGTGCATTCTTATTTCTTATTATTGCATATTATCACAATTTGGAAGTAAGCTGCTAAAGTGGTTTGAAAAATAGATTATAGGTGATGCGTATTTAGAACTCAATAATGTACGAAGCAAAAATATGAAGGGTAAAATAGTCCAATAATTCTTCCCCAAGTTCCATTATTATTATTATTATTATTATTATTATTTTTATTATTATTATTATTATTGGTGTTGTTGTTTTGTTGTTGATATTGATGTTTTTGTTATTGATGTTGTTGTTGTTGTTGTTATAGTTGTAGTAGTAACAGTAGGGTTTTCAACAGTGCAGAACCACCGAAACCCATTTCTAGGTTGTATGCAAAAGCCTGAAGAAATTGCATGTGAATAGAGGTGAAGTAGGTGAGCAAGACGTCGTAGAAGAATGTCTAGGGGTTATAAAAGAAGAAGAAGAAGAAAAAAAGGAGGGTGTTCTTTTACAAAGACGGATACGCTGCTGAATGTCCCTAGTCACCCGAGGCTGAATAAGAATCCTAAACCCTCTTATTGGCTCTCATAGCACCTAATTCCTTGATTACAACTGGCGGTACTTTAAAACCCAAGTGATGGTGTTGATTGCTCCAGACCTTGAATGTGACTGCTAGCTGAAGGCACTCGTCAGGAAAGCCTAATTAGAGTGGTCATCGAAGCTGTATGGAGGGTAAATGTTGACCCATGTGTGTTTGTTTGCTTTTTTATTTGTTTGTCTTTTAGTAGGGTATCCAAAATACAGCTGGACTTGAAATGAATTATTGAGAAGGGTTATGAATATAGGTCAGAAAGGATAATGGATATGGATTTGGATCTCTCTCTCTCTCTCTCTCTCTCTCTCTCTCTCTCTCTCTCTCTCTCTCTCTCTCTCTCTCTCTCTCTCTCTCACACACACACATTTTTCAAAGTTTTACTATTTTCTGTTAGAGTTGTTTGTGATAATGCTGAAATATGTATTATGGTGTTATAATATATTTCTGAGTTTTGACGGGGTTATATATAATGATTTGTGATTGGCTTTTCCAACTATTACCGGTAACTTTTTCTTGAATATTTTCTGTTTTTTGTTTTTTCTCAATTATGATATATGTGTCTATGATAGTTATGGATATTTCTTGATATTTGTTTCCAATTTATATGGCTAATTGGACTTATATTTTTCTACCAGTTTTTTGCAATTAATTTTCATTACTTGTGTTAAAGTTGTTTAGATTTTATATTTTCAATTCCCCTCTACCATTGTTTATAACAGAATTTTTCTACCAGTTTTTTGCAATTAATTTTCATTACTTGTGTTAAAGTTGTTTAGATTTTATATTTTCAATTCCCCTCTACCATTGTTTATAACAGAATGGTGTTTTTGTAAATCAGATCTGATTCAAAAGTTTTTTCGTATATCGACCTTTTTAGTAGTTTACCGTAATATACGTATGCCAATATTCGTATATGTAATTATAAAAGGAAATAAACTTTATATGATCTCACTTTATATATACAGCTCAATATGAATCCCAAAATGAATAACAAATTTTGTTTCTTCGGTGGAAGAGATAGAATATACACACACACACACTATATATATATATATATATATATATATATATATATATATATATATATATATATATATATATATATATATATATATATATATATATATATATATATATATATATATATAGTGTGTGTGTGTGTGTGTTAAGCGTGCAGCGTGTGTGAATATTCTTTATGCTAACATTATCGTCTATAAGAATACCCTTCTGTTATCTGAATTGTAGAAAGTTTTGGGAAAGCGAAGACATTGAGATGGATCTGGACGTGATGATTTTTCGAGTTGCCAGCGATTGCTAAATAATCGATAAGCGAATGAAGCATTAGAAATAAAGACTTTATGTTATACATATTTGTAGCTTAATAAAAATTGAAAGCAAGTGGGACAGCTTTCAGCAACGTGAGGATATTTTATCTTCGCTGAAAATGTGGGGGACCTGACCGGTGATCCGAAGTCGCCTGAGAAGAGGAATGACTCTCCAGCTAAAGAATCGAGAACTTGAAGGAGAGGTTAAACAGTGTCTCTCATTATCGGTAGACATAAAAGAGGAATTAGAAATACTTGAGCAACATCAAAAATTGGGAAAGGTTAAGACAATGTAAAGCGTTGTCAACACAGGCAGACGAAATGAATTTATGATATCCAAAAAAAAGATAACCCATATATTTGCCATTTTCTTATTGGGGATAGCTGAGCGAGTGAATGTTTTTTTTTATTGCCATGATTAGCAAAGTTGTATTAGACAGGGCCATCAATACTAGGTTGATTTGGTGTGTGCGATTAGACAAGAGTCTCCCACCATTACCAATCAGCACTGGCCAGACTGGTTATGAAAACGGGTCAGACATAAGACATGAAAATTCCTAATATATTATTAGACAATTTATGAGTGGGGTAACTTAACTTGGTGAAAGATCAGCTAAACCGTAATAGACAGGGCATTCCCTGCTTGGTTGGTTTGCTGTGAGCGATGAGACAAAAGTCTTTTGCCATCAGCAATCCGTACTGGAAAGCGTAGTAATGAAAACTGGCCAAATTCCAGACATGAATAAATATGACTGAGGCCTTTGTCCTACAATGGACTAGAAACGGCTGCATTTGTTATTGTTGTTACGTATTCAAGCTACAATCTCCAAGACAGGAGTAAATTAAGTCGTTCACTTATGATCTGGAACAAAGAAGCTTGAATTCACTTTCATGAAACGGAATACATGTGAAGGGGATTGTATACACTCATGAGAGCAGATTAATGTTTCATGGAAGCATTGAATATGAATAAACATAGGATTAAGGTATTCAAGATCAAAGTTTTGTCATAGAGAATGAATAATTCAGTATTGGAATTTGTCGAAGAAGGCTGGCAGGTGAAATAAGATTTTGAGAAATTGGAAGCTAATTTTATTGGTAAAAAAAAAAAAAAACAGGCGATTAACAAAAGTCTCAGTAAGACCAATGGATATAACTATGACTTTGCTTGTTTGATATGCAGATTATGCTACTCTCTTTGCATCAATTCCATCCCCTGAATGTAGATCTGGGGTTGGTGAATCCCTTAATAGAGATTTAGCTAGAATTAGTGCATGGTGCAAATTATGGGGTATGAAGTTGAATCCTAACAAAACTCAAAGTATGATTGTAAGTAGGTCTAGGACGGTGGTTCCTCAACATCCGGATCTCAGTATTGATAATGTTTCTTCAAATTTGTATGACTTTTAAAATTTTAGGTGTGATTCTCGACAGCAAATTTACTTTTGAGAAACACATTAGGTCTGTGTCTTCTTCAATCTCACAAAAAAATTGGCTAATTGAGAAAGTCTTACAAGATTTTCGGTGATCAATCTATTCTGAAGAAGTGTTTTAATTCTTTCATTTTACCTTGTTTTGAGTATTGTTCTCCTGTCTGGTGTTCAGCTGCTGATTCTCATCTTAATTTGTTGGACAAAAACTTACGTTCTATTAAATTTCTTATTCCTGATCTAGATATTAATCTCTGGCACCGTCGTTCAATTAGTTCATTATGCATGTTGCATAAGATTTTTCATAACTCTGACCATCCTTTACATTCAGATCTCCCTGGACAATTCTATCCTGTTCGTAATACTAGGCAGGCAGTTAATTCTAATAGCCAGGCCTTCTCCATCATGAGGCTCAATACTACACAGTATTCTAGAAGTTTTATTCCAGCTGTTACCAAGTTGTGGAATGATCTTGCTAATCGGGTAGTTGAATCAGTAGAACTTCAAAAGTTCAAAGTTGGAGCAAATGTTTTTATGTTGACCAGGCTGATACGAGTCTTTTTATAGTTTATATAAGACATATCTGTTTTTGACGTTAATAGTTTATATAGTACATATCTGTTTTGACGCTGTTACTGTTTTTAGAATGATATATTGTTAATTTTTTCTCATCATTTATTTATTTCCTTATTTCCTTTCCTCACTGGGCTATTTTTCCCTGTTGGAGCCCTTGGCCTTATAGCATCTTGCTTTTCCAACTAGGGTTGTAGCATGGCTTGTAATAATAATAATAATAATAATAATAATAATAATAATACCGTCATAAATAAGGCCATAGAAGTAGTCTCCGATGGGCATCTACATCGACCATTTACAGAGAACCCAAGAAGATCCAATTTTAGACGAAAAGCAAACACTAAAAACCCACGTGATTAACAACTTCGAGTCAACTAGACGGATGACTTACAAACAGCTCAACCCACATCTAGAGTCTCCAGCATTGTACAAGAAGAAGACACCTTTTATTCCAGAGCACCATCGAATTGCTTATACGCGGTTACGACTGAGTTCTCACCACCTTAAAGTTGAGATTGGACGATGGTCAAGAATTCCCCGAGAGGAACGCCTTTGCCCCTGTGGATCTGTGCAGGATGAGATCCAAGTCATCTCGAACTGCCTTTTGCTCTCGCATGTTAGAGAAAATTTTGCAGGGATTAACTTTTATTCCTATGAGGATTACATGAATTATAATGACGAACGGGAGCTATGTAAATATATATTCAGCGTAACCCAACTTATTACTCAGTTTAACTCTGAATAAGTGTCAACACTGTAAATATCTTTATTTTTTTTCCCTATGTTGCAATGTAATTTTTGTTTGATCTTAGGTTAGGTCTACATTTAGAGTTCATTAGAGCCGATAAAAAGTTTAATACTATAATGGACAATCATTAGTTAATTTAGGATCTTTACCCCTTATTTGATTTACCGAATGTAAGAAATAGAAAATGGAATGTATAAGATTCATGTAATCCTTGTTTTTGAAGGGCTTTCATTATTGTTGAAGTTTTGACTCGATCAAAAATTATTAAATAGATAGGGCCAGTGATGCCCATGGTAAGAAATTAAACTATGTGAACCTTAAGGCATTATAAATTATCCAATGAAAATCAAATGGAATAATAAGAGATTCTCTGCACAATTACCGATTTCTCTTCAAAGGGAAAATATCCAATGTTATTGAACTTACGAGATGGAATTAAGATAGTTTGAGAAAGAGCAAATCAAATAAACATTTTGTTACTTCAGAGATATTAAAGATTGAACTTGTGGGAAGTAGCTCGGAGCATTGAACCGACTGTCTGTATTAAAAGGATGGTTTGAACTAGTGAAGGATACGTAAATTTTTTTTTAGTGGAATAAAAAGACGACAAACCCTTGGCCATTTTGTTGATGTAAGAAAATGGGAATAATCCTTCGGTGCGTGCAACGCCTCACAATTGAAACGGCTTCCCGTTTCAATTTTTGTAGAAAAGATCAAGTTCCACAATTGATATATGAACATCGCAAATTAAATAACGTCTGCGATTTGGTAAAATTCCATTATACATTTCGAGAGAAAACTGGATCTCGTATTTTAATTACTTTCGGTCTAATCTAATGATGATGTTATCAAAGAGTTCCTCACAGACAACTCCAAATCAATCAATCAATGGGTTCCTCGATCGAGTTACAATTGCCATTTCTTTCAATCATATTTGCTCAGTGGGTCCTTGATTCCCATCTTTCGCCTCTCAACCTTATCACAATGATATTCAACTTATCATCTTTGGTCAAAAGTGCTTATATTTTCTTGTACTAATGTAATCTTTTACGTTTAAACACACGTTTTTTTTACTCTTTGAGGTGATTTATATACTGGCTTGAGGTGCTATTCTCTCCATTCTCAGCAGCTATTTATTAAGCTTTATATACACACTCCTCTCTCCCATAGATGTTTGGGTTTTCTCGATGGTCCAGGTTCAGGTGTTGGTCGGAGGGATTTCCCTTTTTATCGGCATCCCCTTAGTTTTTGTCTTTATTCTATTTCCTTTATTTTATTTTCCATTTTTTCCACATTTCATATATATATATATATATATATATATATATATATATATATATATATATTTACTTTATATATATATATATATATATATATATATATATATATATATATATATATATATATATATATATATTTACGTTATATAAATTATATATATATTTATATATATATATATATATATATATATATATATATATATATATATATATATATATTTCCTGTATATACAGTATATATATATATATATATATATATATATATATATATATGTATATATATGTATATAATATATATATGTAAACTGTATATATATATACATATATATGTATATATATACACTGTATATATATTATATATATTTGTATATATGTATGTATATGTATATATATATTCTTTTTTCTATTCCTTCCTCCTTAAAACAAATATTTCCTATTATCTTCTTTTCATATTCTTCTATATTTCTCCTCTCTTCGCTGAGGTCTTGACAATAAAGTCAGAAATGGGCGAGGTCTTTTATCTGCTCCACACAGCTTACACTTTATACTTCTACCTTCATGTCTTTTTCTATCATTTAGACAAACAATTGACTCTAGTTCTAGTTTTGTTATCATTCAGCATTTCTTCTCCCACTTAACCTTTTTCATGTACATGTATATCTAAACTACTTTTTCCTTTTATATTTCCCTTCCATTTTTTACTATCTACTTCTGCAATCTTGACCTTGATCTCTTCCCTTCCCAATCTCCTGAAGGTTCTGTCGTTCACATCTGCATCTTTCATCCATTTCCCAATCTCTCTCATCCATCTATTACTTTCATCCTCTTTCATGTCTTTCAAAATTTTCTTCAACATGTTGCTTCCCTCTTCTCTCCCTTTTAGGAACCTCGAATTACAGACCCAACACAACGCTATATTTCTTCGAGCAAATACATCGCCTATAAAGAAAAAGAATCGTATATGATATAAAATTAGTTTATTAATTATTTTACATATACCTAAGTAGGAATAATTCCGAGTAGCTGTTATAAGGAAAAGTATTGATTTTGCTGAGGAAAATATTTTTTTGTTCTGAAATGATTGACATTCATATGCTTGTTTTTTGCTCTTAGGCAATGTACATAATGTGTCTCTCAGTGATATATAAATTATATATATATATATATATATATATATATATATATGTGTGTGTGTGTGTGTGTGTGTGTGTATATAATGTTTGTATATAGGTATTTATGTATGCATGTTTGTATCAATCTGTATATTTGTATCTGTTTAACAATGTATCTGTGATATTCGGAATAAGATTCTCGTAATTTTTGTTTTTGTTTATATATATATATATATATATATATATATATATATATATATATATATATATATATATATATAGAGGGCAAAAGGTAACGTGTTTCATATATAAACTTACGGACACTACAGTATGTTTCCAGGTAGAATGTGTTTCCAAAGGATGAAAGCAATAAGTTAAGAATGTCATTCTTAAAATTGTGTGAGTTTGTGTGTGTGTGTGGTGTTCGCTTCTGCCGTTCATACTGTCAGTCACCTCTTCTTGTAAGCCAAGTGTTCCTTATTGATTCGAGTCCCCCTGTAACACAGGTTATATATTAAAAAGCCTCTTCATCAGATATCTCAGAGTAATATCGCCGTTGGCAAAAAGCCGCCTTCTCTTCCCTTCCCATTTCCTGTGATATTAAACTTCGCTCAAGGAGAAAAGGGGAAAAATTTGAGAAAATAATGGAATTTTTAAGTGAGGTTTAGAGGGGTTGAAAAGTTTTTTGTTTTGGAATATTGATGGATTATTTAGATAATGTAATGCAGAATGTTGAGTTCCAATGAATATTTCAGCTTCTGGTAACCCATGGATGGTGTTCGTTATATATTAACTATTTCATGGAGAGACTGCAGTTAGTGTTGTAGGTCTTTTGTGCTGATGACCTACTCTGTTGTGACGTCAGTGTACGTTTGTCTTTTTCTATTGATCCACTATCTATTTGATATAAGTTTCAGTTTTTCTCTAAATGGTGTGATTCAACAATTTATTTGTTGCTGTTATTTTCTGAATTTACCACTAAGTATAATCTTGAGTAATTCTTTATAGGTATTTTGTAGCATCTTTTTTGTCTTCTTGCGCCGGTTAGCAAGTTTTTTTTTTTCAGATAATCATATTACACAGGTAATTCGATTTACTCAATTTATTCAAACTTAATGTTGATATGTTCCAACACGGTACTTGCCTGACCACTAATTAGGAGAACCTGGTGACAGCCAGCTCCCATGACTAGGAATTGCCCCCCCCCCCCTTAACAGGCCTTATCCCCCCTCTCATCGTGCGTGACCCTGACCTCCCTTGTCTTCCAATAATGCACTAAGAAGACGCTCCTAGAGGTACTCGCCCAGGTCACCAACCATTCCACTCCTGGTTGTAGACACGTCAGGGTGACATTCCAGCTGCTTTCCCTACCTTAGTGTCTTCCCTTGTGTTTGAGCGTGTGTTTTGTTCGTGTTCTTGTGTTTCTTTGTGATATTTGGCGTGTGTGTTGAATATGGAGTTGTTATCCAGGTGTTATTGGGAAGCTGCATGCAGCTTTCCTTTCATACGTGGATGTTGATCCTCACCCTGTGTTCTTCATGTCGGGCTCGGGTTCCCCAAGTGACGTTTGACGAGTGTGTAAGTTGGAATGATTCTCAGGTGGCCAAAGTGGCTACTAATAAATGTAATTAGCCAAAGAGGGACAAGTCGCCCTCTAGGAAGGGTAGCGACTTTCATCCTTCTTCGGTCTGTTCTTCGGTTCCCAGTGTTTCGGGAACCTCTTTGTCTCTAGAGCTTCCTACTGTTGCAGAGGAGACCTCTAGTGGGTTGGGACCTCGTGTCTCGCCCTCTGTGACCAGTAGTCAAGTTCCCCTTCCGGGATCTCGCCCTCCCCCTCTCCAGGACCGACCACGTCAGAGTTAGTGGCGATGTTGAAGGGGATTATGGTGAGGTTCAAGCATCTGCTCCAGGATGCCGCTGCTTGCCCAACATGCAGTCCTCTGCTTCCGCTAGTGGCTCTATTTGGTTACCACGCAGCCCAAACCTCTGCCACTCAACCACCGCCATCTTGACCTATCCAGCCAGGCCAGTTTTCCACTGCTCAGCCTGGACCGCCGCCTACCCATGTTCTCCTTCTGGGGACTGCCCAACCAGGCCACCAGTCCTCTGCTCAGGTCGGTCTTTCAATTTCCTATCCTCCGGCTGCGCGTGCATCCACGAGTAGACATTTTCCCAACTACTCAGAGGATAGTGGGTCCAGCATCCACTCAACGGCTCTCAGGAGCCAATCTCCCCTTGTGGGCCCAAGATCTTTTCGGGTCCTCCAAGAACCCTGCTCAGGTCCCCTTTTAAGGATCCCTGGCCAACTTGGAGAGCAGCGGACACAGTTCCTTCCGCCCCTTGGAAGGCGTTTTCGTCCTTGGATGTCGCCTCTTATCCTCCCTCTGCCGCCGCGGACTGGGCACATCAAGAGGGAACAGAGGACCGAGGGAGGAAACGTCACTCCTTCAGGCCGTTGTCTTGCGGCTCCGTGTCCCTGGGTTCCCCACCACCAATGAAGCGCAACCGAGATGAAGAAGAGCGGAATAGAATCACTTTGAATGACGAGTCGGAGCAGTGGGGCGTTACTTCCCTGGCCCGATGGGAGGGACCACCGTGCGAAGTTCCTGCTACTGGAGAGTCGGCATGGGCTTCAGAGGCCGGGTCGAAGGACCACCCTGAGGATGAGGTGGTAGAGGAAAGTTCCTTCTTCCGCAGGGTCCTCGGCCTTATTCGGAAGCTCAACAACCTTCCAGAGCCCTCCTCGTGCAGATGCAGTACCATGCTACTGATCTGGAATGCTGGTTTGGAGCTCCTAGGGAGGCAAGGCCTTCCTTGGCTCTCCCTCTCTCGGTCGGAAACAGAAAATTATTGCCTCTGCCTTGTTGGAGCTGAAGGGAGCCCACAGGTCTGCCCTTCCTAGAAGTGAAGCACAGGCGCTTCTACACTCCGGAGGGCATCAGTCAAGGACACCGAGCCTCGGAAAAGAACCTGGCGGCTCTGGCTCCGGGGTCCACAGAAGAGAAGTTGTCCTGGGCGTTCCATCAGCTTTTCGACCCAGAAAGCAATGACCATGGAAGCAGCGTGTTGGGCCAAGATGCAGAACCCAGCATTAGTGGGTCCCCAGTTCGAAGAGTTCTCTGTCCTCACCATCCACAGGACAAATGACCCGGAGGATCTGTTGTTGTGCCTAGTGAGAGCAGTGTGCAAAACTTCTCTCTAGGGCTGCCAGCCTCTGTCCAGCCATTAAGAACCTATTCTTGACTATTGGGAAGGTGAAGAAGGTAGTCTTAAAGAACACTATCTATTTCTGGCTAAGGGATACTATTCGGAGGGTTTACTTGGCTAAAGGTGAGCTGGCGCTCAGGTCCGACAAGCCTCGCGACATCAGAGGTATTGGCACCTCAGTGGCCATTAAGAAAAACATGGCAGTTGATCAGTTGTTAAGAGCGGACGTATGGAGGAGACAATTGAGCTTTACGGCACACTACCTCAAGGACTGTTCCTTCAGGTCTCAGGAAGGGCTCAAACTCGACCCAGTCGTGATCGCACAGCAAATCCTGAGTCTCCTCATTAGTGGTCTGTGGTAAGTACCGTGTTGGAACAAATGACAATTTATACAAAAATTGTATTTTTACTAACATGCTTACCACAGACCACTATGGTTACTGCCCTCCCATCCTTCCCTTCGGTAGACCCTCTTAGGAGGAGCCGATTCCGGAATGGGGAGTGGAATGGTTGGTGACCTCGGTGAGTATCTTCTCAGCGCATTGTGGAAAACAAGTGAGGTCAGGGTCACGCACACTGAGAGTGGAGGATTAGGTCCGTTTGGTGGGGGGGGGGGGGGTTAAATTCTTAGTCGTTGGAGCTGGCTGTTGCCAAGCTCTCCTCCTTAGTGGTCCGTGGTAAGTATGTTAGGAAAAATACATTTTTCGTAGAAAATTTGGATCCATATAATTGTTTTTGAACAGCATATCTATTCCAATATATATTTGTATATGCAGATGTATAGCTTATTTGTTTTCTCCCTGTTTACTCTCTTTCGATATTTGTTATTACCAGAACAAATCATTTTGGTGGATCACGAATTTGATACTTGTTCACCTTCTCCAATATAATCGGCAGTGATTAAGGCGTTAACTAGGTGTCCTGGAATAATAGCATAAGAAGATTATAAGTAATGTGAATTAATGATTGCATTTTTTTAGGTTGGTCAGACAGTAATACATTGGATCCTTCTGTCTGGTTACGGTTCATTTTCTCTTTGCCTATGCACACACTGAATAGTCTGGCCTATTCTTTACAAATTCTCCTCTGTCCTCATACACCTGACAACACAGATTACCAAACAATTCTTCTTCACTCAAGGGTTTACTACACTGTAATTGTTCAGTGGTCATTTCCCTCTTGGTAAGTGTAGAAGAGACTCTTTAGCTATGGTAAGCAGCTCTTCTAGGAGAAGGACACAACAAAATCAAACCATTGTTCTCTAGTCTTGGGTAGTGGCATGGCCTCTGTACTATGGTCTTCCACTATCTCGGGTTAGAGTTCTCTTGCTTGAGAGTACACTCGAGCACACTATTCTATCTTATTTCTCTTCCTCCTGTTTTATTAGTTTTTTTAGTTTATTTAGGATATATTTATTTTAAAGTTGTTACTCTTCTTAAAATATTTAATTTTCCTTTTTCCTTCCCTCACTGGGCTATTTTCCCTGTCTGAGCCCCTGGGCTTATAGCATCCTGCTTTTCCAACTAGGGTTGTAGCTTAGCAAGTAGTAGTAATAATAATAATGATAATGATAATAATAATAATAATATTGCATATCTGCACAAACATTAGTTACCGATTTCTTTGCTCAGACTGGTATGTTTTGGGGAAAAGTAGACGTCATCGATGTTGATACTGCATATAAGAGTTTTTGTAGTTGTTGATTACGTATATACTACTTCCGGTTTGTTTTACTCCTTTTTCAGTGATTGGTTTATGCTTTTTCAGTTTTGCTTGTACTCTCGTTATATGGTTAATTGCCTTGTTTATCCATTAGGCTACAATTTCTGTAATACTTTGATGTCTTCTGGACAGTTGTGCTTAACCTATTTTGACAAAGGCAAAAAATCCCGTTCGGATTGGCCATGGCAAGCCATACCATCACATTCGTATGTTTTAAAACAATTATGCTTCTAAAACGTCTGGCAAAAACAAAGTAGATAAATTATTATTATTTATGTAAGTAGTATTTATTGAGCCATGAGAAATAAAGCAATACGTGAGCTAGTATAAAGGAACCCTAAATGCTCTTGTATGTTTCATAATATAAATGGAAAAATGTAATTAGGTTATAAATATCCATTGTGGAGGAAGAAAAGCGTGATTATTGCACAAGCGTACTTGATTTGCTGAAGTAAAATAATATCCATCTTTTGAATAAAGGAAAACGAAAAAAATAAGGATTTATAAACAGATTACTCAGTCCGTAAATTGGTGAATTCACATGGGGCTTTGAAATAATGATAGCACTGAACGGCTTCAGGACATTTCCCACGATAATTTCAGTATTTGCTCACAAAACCGAAACGCCCTGGGTCTCAGACCGTTGGTAAACTGAGTGATTCGAAGAATAGTCTGAAAAGAAATTCGGGTCTGGCATATTAATTGAAGACCACTGTCAACAATGGTGTAACCTGGAGGTAACAAAGACCTGAACGAAAATATTTAAGAGCTCACGAAATTATCTTCATGGTTTCAATCTCTCTATCTCTCGAACATTTTCAACAAGAGAATACAGTAAACATTTGATTGAAATCTTCATGATGTGGGTTTTATTTTCATAACTGCACATATTCAAAATTCAACGACACACACTGGTCTTTAACTTTTCAGTCTAGAGAAAACTTTTGATTTTGATTGCACATCTGTTTGTGTGTAATTTTCTTACATTTTCAGTTACAGTCGAATATGGTATTAAGAAAAGATTATTTTGAGGTTTATAGTAAAACGTGTGGGTGTAGAAATCAAATCAATATTGTAAGGCGTATTACTTAGTAGACAAGACTTTGTACTTGAATAGGAATTCCATAGAATAACACAATATATAAATTATCAAAGGTTCTGGTAGGTTAGTATATAGGTAGTAGGCTGGCCAAAGCACCATCCACCATTTGAGATACAACTGTTGGGTCCGGCTTATTTTTACCTTGCCTACACACACACTGAATAGTCTGGCCTATTCTTTAAACATTTTATATTTCCCCATACACCTGACAACACTATAATAACCTAAGAATATTTCTTCACTTAAGGTGTTACTCCTGCACTTTAATTCAATGTTAAAAAAACCCCGTAATTTTAAATGGAAACTCGTAAAATATACTGTTCTCAGCCTTATTTCAGTAAAATACAGGCAACCATAATTTTACCCTACTTTGTTATTATATTTTACGGGTTGGGATCGTAATATCACTTTTTAACGTCAATATATCTTTTTAAAACGGCAAATGTCTGGCAACATTTATTCCACGATTTATACACTTTTCTTTTTACGGCAAAATTTTAAGTTGTTCAGTGACTAATTTCCACTTGGTAACCATAGAAGAGATTATTTAACTATGGTAAGCAGCTCTTCTAAGAGAAGGACACTCCAAAATAAAACCATTCTTCTCTTTGTCTTGGGTAGTGCCATAGCCTCTGTATCATGGTCTTCCACTGTCTTGGGTTAAAGATCTTTTGCTTGAGATTACACTAAGCCGTACTATTTTATCAGTTTCCTTCTTTCCTTTCTCACTAGGCTATTTTCCCTGTCGGAGACAGGGTTCATTGGTAGGGATTACTCTCATAGATATCACATGAGAAAAATATTGATCCATAGTGAATGAAAAGGAAAAAAAATAGCACGTGAATCTGAAACTCTCAAACAGTCTTGAACTACCCAAAATTTCTTATGACGCTGATATTTCCTCAGGGTAACGAGCAGCTTCTTAGAATTTAATCATATGGATAAACGAGGTGGGAATTCAGACGCGGTTTCTATGGTAACTGAAGGGTAAATTGCATCTTGATTATTTTTCTTACATTCTTTGTCATTTTTTTTTTTACATTCTTTTGATATTATCGCGTTAGAAGGATTGGACTGGATTGGTAATAGGAAATTAGAAGACCGTTATTAGCAGAAAACCACAAGATTTGTAATGCTTGCTTGATGAATGGAGAAGTATTGATTAAAAAGTTCAAGATAAAGACGACAAGTTGCAAATGAAGCACATATCATCAGTTTCTGTTCAGCAAACACTCTTGTCATTGGAAGTACTCTTTTTCAACAAAAGAGCATCCACACGTATACATGGACTTCACCATGTGGCAGTTACCAAAATCAAATAGATCACATTGTTTTTAATAAAGAGAGATGGAGGACTCTGAGAAATGTAAGAAACTATAGTGGTACAGATATTTGTAGTGATCACCAGCTCCTCATTGCCACACTGAAATTAAAACGGAAAGCACCCAACAGAAAGATAGAATGCCTAGGTTTGATACAACTTATTTTCTAGAAGGAGAGCACAGATGTAGGAGTCGATTTGCAGTCTTAGAGAGATGAAGAACAGACAATTAATGAAGAATGGTAGGATATTAAGAACATATATCAGTCATTTGGTAGTGAAGTTTTGGGAGACGCTAGTACAAGAAGAAAGCCACGGATATCAAATGATACTTGGGATACTATAGAAAGGAGACAGAGACAGAAATTGATTGTTAAAGGTTTTCTAGGAATTAATAAAAATAACAAGGTAGAGCATGCTAAGTCTTCCAGTATTGATAGTTAGGTCAAAAGAAAGGCCAGGAACGACTGGAGAGAATATTTAGACAGTAAAGCAGGCGAGGCTGACAGAGCTGTTAATTCAGGGAGTGGCTATGGTGTAAGAATTGCATATAGAATTATTAATGAAATCTCGACTTTGGCAAAGAGGAAGAAACATATACCCATCAAAAAGAAGAATGGATCTGTTATAACAACAGAAAATAAAGAAAGACAACGTTAGATGTAACACTTTAATGAGTTTATGAATAGGAGATATGAAGGGAATAATTTGATTGATATACCTGAAGCTGATGAAGACCTTCATATGCCCATGAATGAATTCAGTGTATTTGAAGTTTAACCTATCCTCAAAAAACTGAGATGGAAAGCCCCAGGATACGATGGAATAATTGCCGAGATGATACTGTTCGAAAATGAAATGACTTCCAGATTACTTAAAAGATTATTTTATAGAATGTGTCATGAAGAGGTAAAACCTGATGAATTGGAGTTAGGAGTGTTGGTGAAAATAGCAAAAAAAGGAGACGACTGATCGCAATTTTTACAGAGGCATAACACTTGCATCAGTTATGAAAATATATAGTATGCTTATTGTAAAGAGACTGGAGAGAAAGATTGCTGAAAAGCTGGGAGATGAACAAGCAGGATTTAGAAAAGGTAGAAGTTGCACTGAGCAAAAATTCATTTTTAGACATGTTGTACACCAATGCGTAGAATATAGAAATCCATTTTGATGACATTTTTGTACTATGAAAAAGCCTTTGATAGTGTGCACCGCCCAATTCTGTGGAGACTCCTGTGTTATAATGGAATTCCTCTTAAAAATATAAATTTGATTAAGTTTGTTCATGAGCATAAAGTTAATGCTATTGGAGTCTTATTAAATGCATTTCCAGTTAACAGTGGAGTACTCCAAGGGAATGTATTGTCACCTATCTTGTTTATCCTCCTCGTGGATTTTGTAATGCGAAGAACAGTCATAGATGAGGGAGAAGGATTGGACTGGATTGGTGATAGGAATTTAGCAGACCTAGAGTATGCTGATGATGCTGTCCTTGTTAGCAGAACACCACAGGGTTTGTAATGCTCGCTTACCAGAATGCATGAAATATCACACGAGGTTGAGCTTAAGATAAATAGAAGAAAGACAGATGATGAGAACCGAGTATGCAATGGAAGATGAAATATCTTTGGAAGGAAAAAGGATTAATGAGGTAGAATCATTCAAGTATTTGGGAACTATGATCTCCAATACAGGGTCTTTAAAATTAGAGTTTAGTGAAATACTGGAAAATGCAAATGAGATAATGCCTAGGTTAAGTAAAATTTAGAAATAAAATCTCCTGAAATTACATATAAAAATCAAACTATATATCAGTTTAGTGAGATCGGTGTTACTCTATGGACATGAGTCATGGTATGACATTGAAACAATCTCTAACAGATTTAGTAGATTTGAGAACAAAGCCCTCAGAAGGATAGTTGGAGTTAAATGGCAGGACAGGATTAGAAATGAAACTATAAGAGAGATTACTCGAGTGCCATATGTGAATGGGATCATGATGAGGAATAGATGGAGATGGTTTGGACATGCTCTTTGCACTCCCCAAGAGAGATTAGTTAATCAAACATTCAGCTGGGCTCCACAAGGCACTAGAAGAGTTGGGAGATCCAGGCCTACATGGCTGAGGACGATGAAGCGCGAAGTAGGAGATGAAGAATGGAGAAGTATTGAATTAAAAGCTCAAGATAGAGACTTCTTGCGAAATATAACCGAGGCTATTTGCGTCAATAGGCGTAGGAGATTATGATATATATATATATATATATATATATATATATATATATATATATATATATATATATATATATATATACATACATATTAGGGTAAACAATCCTTTTTATGTCTTTTGATAAAGAAATCTTTATTACCGTTATCCAATAGGTCTACATGGAGAGTCTTCAGCAGCCATTGCCTGGCCCTCCCTGGTCCTAGGTTGATGGAGAGGGTGCTTGGGCGCTGATCCCTATGTGTATATATATATATATATATATATATATATATATATATATATATATATATATATATTTATATATATATAAATATGGTCACTTTCGAATAATGCTAACTTCCAAGATTTAAATTTGTAGATGCGCTGAATAGGGGCCTAAAAGATTTGTCCACAAATTAGAGGTAAATTTTAGAGCTAGGCAACTTTGAGGGAACTAATAAGAGAGTAAAGACCTCATATAGCCTACGTCAACTCTCTTAAAGGAATTACCACGCAGTGCGCGTTAGGCATTGCTTCTAGGTTTATGCAGTGTCCGTTTGGCCTTTAGCTTCACCCGCTTCTTAGCCTCTGTTCCCATGTTGCTGTCCAATTTGTTTACTTTGAATTTATCTGACCTATGTTGTGGCTCTAAAGTTCCACAAAATACGACTTGGAGAGGATTTGGAGAATGAAAAAGAAGTTTTCATACATTTTCAATTGAAAGCGTAATTTTGTTTCAACATATTTCTCGTATTTCAATTTCATGGTATAATTTTCTTGTCCATTACCCTGTGGCAATATTTCCAAGTTTCTCAAGTTCTAAGCGAAGTTTATACGTATTGACTTTTTTTTGAAGTTTCGTCTATTTCCCAAAACCTTTATTTTTTTCTCATATATGTCATGGAGAATCAAGGAAACTCAGCATGTTAATGTATGCTTACAAGAATTCTATCATATTACTTAATTGTCTTAGATTTTCGTAAATGAAGCGAGAGAAGTGATGTAAGTGTTTTAAAGTACTTTTATTACTGACTTTTCTTCTGTATTTGCCTATTTCGCAGATGATCTTTTTTCATTTGTCAGTATGTATACGTGGATAATATGACCCGCATGATATTGGGTGAGAGAAACTTTTAAAGGTCACCCATGAATGGCACATGCAAGAGACAGTGACAGTGCTCTAGAAACTAAACATATGCAGTATACACTACAGTACATGAGATTAGCGCCCAAGCCCCCTCTCCACCCAAGCTAGGACCAAGGAGAGCCAGGCCAAGCAAGGACCACGAAAAGCCAGTGAATAGTTACTGATGACTCAGTAGGTAAACCTAAAGGCTCCTCCAAACTAACCATCCTTAGCTCAAGAGGATGGTGAAGTTGCAGACCCTACAAGTAACTATCGAGCTTATGCGGGTCTGGAACCCAAGTCAAACAGATCTCCAACCAGGGACGTTTCCAATAGGAATGGAGGGGATTTGTGAAGTAGACATCGCTTTAGTTTACTGAGGTACAGGTTGTTTTGTTTACTCCATTTAAATACTTCGCGCAGATGTTTTTCTATGTATATTTTTTAACTACATTTTGATTTCATGTGTGTGTGTATGATTGTGGAAACGAGATCGCGCAGCCAAGTGTTGTAACCACGAGCGCTAGGCTTCTTTCCTATTATTGGTGTGTGAATAGAATTCATGTTATGCCCGAAAGCCTCGATTACGTCGCAATCCCTTTTGTTTACGAACAAATGGGATCCCGTTTAGGAATGGTTTCAAATTAATTTATTTTGAAGGGGATTTGCCTCATGCTTTCAAATATATATGAGTTTTTGGAATTGATGAGTCATAGGGTTTCGTAATATGAATTTTTTTTAGTTAGGTTTGTCTCATTGCAAGAATTATTTTCGTTTTGAAAAAAATATTCATCAAATGATAGCAATATCTTTTTACCCGTGCTTTATTGATATGTATTTTTTTTTTCCATTTCAAGATTTCATATGCAATTCTCTCTCTCTCTCTCTCTCTCTCTCTCTCTCTCTCTCTCTCTCTCTCTCTCTCTCTCTCTCTCTCTCAGAAATACCCTCCTTTACTTTCCCCTCCTCCTACTTCCCCTTCTCCTCCTCAACCCTCCCCTACCCCCTTCTCCTCCTCCTCCTGTCCATTGCAGATGACAAAGGCTCTGATACTTTGCAGTTGCCTTTCATGCCTTTTTCTTTGGTGCTGGTTATGTGTATTGTCGCTAAATATCTTTCATTATATTATTGTCTTTACTATTTTTTTTATCAAGAAATGTTAAGCGAGCACTGTCGATTGTAGTGCAACTCTTTATTATTCTGGTATCTACAGCTCGCCTCTGATGCGAAGACGGACTGTTTCAGACGAGGTCTGCGGGGATCCTGTCGTAATGTGGCGGATGACTACTGCGTAGTATATCATGGTGCTATGTATATATATATATATATATATATATATATATATATATATATATATATACATATATAGATATATGTTTGTATATATATATTATATATATGTGTGTATATATATATATATATATGTATTATATATATATATGTATATATATATGTATGTATATATATGTATATATATACAGTATATATATGTATGTATATACATATGTATATGTACATATATATATATATATATATATATATATATATATATATATATATATATAGACAGCGCCATGATCAGCAAAGCTGTAGTGGCCATATATACTACGTTTATTTTGCTGCGAGCGATTAGACTCGTCTCCCACCATCACCAATCCACTGTCGCTAGCGTGGTTATGAAATATTGTTAAACCCCAGATATGAATAACGACATGTCAGAGGCCTTTAACCTGCAGTGAATTAGAAACGGGTGTATTTGTTGTTGTTATTGTTGTGTGTATATACAGCAGTATATATATATATATATATATATATATATATATATATATAAATCATGGTTTGTACGTCTGTATAAAATCTGAATTAATTGTACTGATTAAGATAGTTTTAACTGTTACTAATGACTCGTACATAATACTTCTTTTCATTATTAGTTCTATCTACGTTGATCTTGGACTAGCCAATTGTCCATTGTCCTACCGAACAAGTTTCTTAAAGATATAATGATAAATTATAGAAAATGTTGAACAGTGATATGGAAAATACCCCCAGGTAATGTTTACTGGACTAGATGTAAATAGATTCTTTTAAAAAAAGAATATAAAGAAATTAAATAATTTTTTTCGTTTATAGAAAATATTGAATTAGAAAGTTGGATATGTTAATCAAAGGGGTTCTAATAAAATGAAAACCAATGCAAATTTTACTTGAGTGCTATACTAAGTAAATTTAAATATAAGACGCTTTAAAGTCATGGTAAAGAGATTACTGTACGGCCTAGCTTTAGTTTTTGAACAATTTTCTTGTAGTTAAGATGCATGGCTTTGAATACTGAATTCCTCTTCGAAGTGTGGATTATTTCCTCACAGGACCAGGATAACAATGGAGATTGTATCTTCCCCGGGGAAGGCTTCATCCCTTTCTTTTCTCTTTCCCCCTTAAGCCATCTTGAGCCGTTTCCAATTATTGCTTGAAAAGTGGCATGTTGTGTCACTCCTTTGTAAGTGACCTGGAATTCTGGCAAAGGAATATAACTGAATTAATTTCAGGTGGATAAGACTCAAAAACTTAATGAAGTAATCGGTGCACACGAGTTTTGTGTGAAGGATTGTGTGAAGGAAAGTGACCTTTTTGTAAGATTTAGTCAATAGTATAAAGAGCAGTGCAATGATTCTAGTTCCAAGGATAAAAGGAAATTAGAACAATATTTTGTTTTAATGAAGTGGTTTTCAATTTTCAGAATAAAATAAAGAGATGGGCTTAAGATGTAAGTATGAAAGTAAAGCAACCGAGCAAAGGATTTAATTCTAGGGTAAAGTGAAGGATTTTTAAAACTTATTTTATTGTAAAAAAAATGGGTACAAAGCCCAGATTGTATGTCTGAATTAAACTTATGCGAAAAAATTTTACTGTTCGTTAATTTGAGCAAGGCATAGGTGTACTGAAATTAAGGTGTTTACCAATGGCAGAGAACACTGCAGTTCAAAATCAAGGATTAGTTGCAAATCTGGAAGGGGGTTTCCTCTGAGATTTTGTTAATTGCTCAGAAAAGGGAATATTTACTCTTATCGAAGCATGAAAATATCAATTTTTACAAAACCTCTAGATTAGATTGCATTAGAGGATGAAACTTTTTTTAAAAGGTCATGATAATATAATACGATATAATATGATGATCAGATTTGCATGTAAACGTTACAGAATTTTACCGTATAAAATTAAAGTATTTACAGTTGGAAAATTAAAATGAATAAAACTCAGGCCTCATACTTGCAGCTTGATATAGTTTCCTTGTTTTTGTATAACTTATTTTTCTAGGAAAAGATTTATTATCTGTATTAAGTGATTGGATAAGTAAATTATCTTTTTCAATTTTGCTCTATATTTGCTCTGAAAACTGAAGCAATTTATATACGACCTCGGCTACCGCTATCCACCAGTTGAGTTAGGTTATCATATGACAAATCATCTTAAGATGACTTCAATGATCTATGGCTGTCTCAGACAATAAGCAGAATATCAGTAATACACAGTAATTGTTGTTAATGATTTTTCGGCGTTATTTCTAGCATAAAAACTACGAGTAACTACAAAGGTCTGGAGACCGTTGATATATCTAAGGGCGTTTCTAGCGTCATTTAGTTTTTCTAATTAAGTAATTTATTTGGCAATTGGGTATAGTCGTCATTATTATTATTATTATTATTATTATTATTGTTGTTGTTGTTGTTGATGTTTGATGGAAAACAATCTCTGCATCAGTGGCGTTAATTTCATAAGACATCTTTTCTGTTGTGATTATTATTATTATTATTATTATTATTATTATTATTATTATTGTTTTTGTTGTTGTTGTTGGTGTTGTTGATGTTTGATGGAAAACAATGTCTGCATCAGTGGCGTTAATTTCATAAGACATCTTTTATGTTGTGATTAGAATGAATAGCAGAGTTATTGGCCTATTTCAATTCTGTGGGGGAAAAAAATCAGTATAATAGAAAAGGCATTTTTATGAAAATCTAATGAGGCAGACAGTTTTTAATCAAACATGTACTAAAGATGATCTTATACCGTAATACACATTTCTTGTTATTATTATTATTATTATTATTATTATCAGTGTACCAAAGCTGTCAACAATTATATGTATGCACACGCGCATGCAGATGCAACCCTTCACACCCCTTCCCCCTTTCCTAACTACAACTCACTAGTTAGGCAATTTGTGGGAGAGTGTGGTTTTCGAGTATACCTCTCAGGTAACCCCTCTCACCAGGGTATGACTATCCCCTCTTCCACCATATATATATATATATATATATATATATATATATATATATATATATATATATATATATATATATATATATATATATATATGTGTGTGTGTGTGTGTGTACACTTGCTCTGTATTATGTAGGGGGAATTATTATTATAGTTTTTGTCTCCAATACACCCGAATTGAGGAAAGGAAGAGTAACAGTAGTACATGTAGTATTGAGCTCACCTTCCTCCAGTCGTCAATTCGGTTATCCACCTCTTGATGTCTTATCAAAAGGCGCATGCGAGCGCGCATACCACACCCGTGTGGATCTTGTTGTCTCTTGACCTGTGACTTTTGAGGGAAGGCGTTGTTATTCGGGACTTCTTTAACCTTTTGAACTTTTGATGTCAGATGTCCGGCCGTGTTTGCGTACTCAGTATCGCAACAGGAAAATGAAGAGTTTTAAGACCACTGTAATAACACACACGCTTGTTGGATATAGCTCCAACCAATGAGACCTTTAAACTTCACAGGTTGATGTTACAGCGGTATTTTTACTTGTGCGTGTTTAGTAATAGTTTTCTATGACCGAGTTATGTAGTGTTTGTAGTTATATTTATGGTGTTCAAGGTTTTTTATATTTTTAGCACAAACGGTTTTAGTATTTTAGTGTATGTGTATTATATTTTTTTCTGTAGGTTATTTAGTATTATATTTAGTTTATAAGTAGCTATAAATTAGACTTAAGCCGTTTAAAATACTTAAGACTTATATACATGATATTTTGGTATGTAAGCTTTATTGTCGATTCCATTTTATTTAGATTTTAGCGTTTTCCTTTTGATATAAAGGTTATAATTTTATCATTTTAGGTTTCTTTGCATTATGATACTTTGGCCTTTCAGAAATTCCCCTTATCTTCAATGTTATATTTCCATCACTTTAGTGAGTGCTTAATAAGGTTTAGTTATTTAGTCTGTATATAAAGGTAAAATTACATGAACAATATAAAATTTCAGAAGCTTAGACGTAATTTCTATATTTTATTTGTATGAATATAATTTTAATATTTTAAGTAACTTAAAAAACGTGGAATTCTATTTTCACTTTTTGAGCATCATGTTTAATACTCAGTCTGAAAGATGAAAACAGCAATTGTCTGCATCATGAACAAATAAAAGTTCCTATGTTCAATTGAATCGGGAGAATATTTTAAGGTTTCTTGACCTCGAATACAAATCAATTAGAAATAGATTTTTAATATTTTTGAATATTGAATTTGAAAGATTCAAGTATTATTTGACCTCAAAACTGTCTCAAGTCGCTTATTACCTGAGTAATGATGGAAGGGTGATATGTTTCTATTTTCTTCTTTTCTCAATATTTGATATTCAATTCTCAAATAATAAACATACATTCATTTATCTCATTTTAGGAAGTTCGTTTCGTTTTATTTAGAATACTTTGTTTATATGTGTAGTACCATTTCGTGTTTTCCTTTTCATGGCTTCAAATTTCCATCATACATTTCCGTATTTGACCCTTGATATATATATGTGTGTATATATATATATATATATATATATATATATATATATATATATATATATATATATATATATATATATAATAATTCCTGCTTTTTTAAAGAAAATTGGTTGTTAATATACATCGGAATTAGCTTCTCTTTTTATGGCTGAATGGCATCTACAGAAATAAAACTGTTTCGTAATGTTATTTATACGCTTCCTATTTGTAGCCCTGGAACTTGTGGTTATGACAATACCGAAACGTCAGGATTCGTAATTATATTTTAAGCCAATTACTTTCTCTGCCCACATTATATAGGGAAATTGTAAATAATGTCTAAATGGACTAAGAGTTTTCCCGTTCAAGGCACAGATAATTAAAATCATTAAGTAAAATTTTTATCATTTTTAAGAGAAGACACTTGATTATGAAATTGATAGGAAACTCATACCAATCAGAAAAGATAAACAAAAAACCTATTAATAATAAACCTACATGAGAAAGAAACAAATCTCTAAGTGTTATTTGCCGATGAACGGACTTCTAGAAACGAGAAGCAACGATCCATTAAATTTGGACAAGGAAACAAACAATTTGAAGCGTTCACACGACGTTAATTAGAAAAGTTCGTTTTGTTAGTGAGCAATTAAGGTAGGGAGTCGGAAGGTAAGGTTGATGCAATTACTTATTTGGGGAAACGCTCTTTCTCTCTCTCTCTCTCTCTCTCTCTCTCTCTCTCTCTCTCTCTCTCTCTCTCTCTCTCTCTCTCTCTCTGGAAGATATAGCGTATCCTAGTGAATATGACCAGAAGTTGAGTGATTTCATTTTATTTACTTAAAAAAATTATATATATACATATATATACACACACACACACACACACACACACACACATATATATATATATATATATATATATATATATATATATATATATATATATATATATATATATGCCTTTATGAGTGGGGATACCTTAACGTGGTGAAAGAATTTATGTATCGCCATGATCACCTAAGATGCATCTCTCACGGCCAACCATTCTAGGTGGGTTTGTTGTGAGCGATCAAGTCTAATTTGTACCACCATCACCAGTCCGTAGTGACCAGCATCATGACGAAAATGGCCAAATTAGTCTTGACTAATGACATGTTTGAGGCCTTTGTCCTGCAGTTGACTAGAAATGGCTGCATTTGTTTTTGTATATACAGTACTGTATGTATGTATACTATTTAGTGTATAATATGTATATGTATATATACTGTATACATGTGTTTGCGAATCACTCCCTCAAGCTTTTATTTTATGTTTCTCTGTCTTTGTTTAATGCAAAAAGTTGCGAAAGGACCTTACGAAAATGATGCCAAATGGTGAACTTATTGACTCGATGTTATTGGAAAACACTGATAGAAATGAAAATAAAAGTATGAGGATGAAGCGTTTGGACTGCTCTGTCTTTGCGGAGGTTCGTGATCATGTCTTGATATGCTCTTTGGATTTTTTTATCTAGTATCTGGATAATCGCTGATTTAACAGTTGTTTATTGTTTGATGGTTGTTATATTAGAAAGGCATGTATGGTTGTATTCTGATTGGCGTTGGATATTTTCAGTAGTGATGGATCGTGGTCAAAGATTGGTCAAGTCTAGGAGGACATTTGAATAAATTTGGCATGTTGGTGATTTTTAAAATGTAAATTTCAATAGGGTTTAAAGGTTTTTTATGAGCGGCAGAGTATCGGCCGGTCATTATGGTACTGTAAGCTGTCTATTATACCGAAAATTACACAAATGATCAGCGACCATCCTCCATATCCTATCCTGTGCCTGACTTGTAGCCTATAATCCAAATCACCCAAGTTAGGACCTGGAGAACTAGGAAATGACTGCTGCTAACCTAACCCAGAAAGGATAGTAGAAATGTGAAAACTATAGTACCTGGAGTCTAGAGCTAATTGGGTGCCAACAGACTATGAGTTGACCAAAGGCTTATCATGAGAATTATATAATATGATACAAGATATTGCCCTTAGTTTAAAAGTAAGGTAGAGTGTTGTTGAATTACATTAACATAATATTCGTAAGCAATATATTTTTTTTTTTTACGGAAGTTAGCAAAACCTGTTTGAATGAAGGAAATCTTGGTAATATCTTCAGAATCCTTTCGAAAGTGAGACATGTCGGGATAAACAAATGTATCAACAAGGAGAGGAATTGGCGTTGATCTGATACCTTAGGCAACTGACCCCTTATTGTATAACGCTTTTTTTTTTCTTTCAGAAGTGATGTCGTGGTGGAACGAACTTGCATAACTTGAAAGTTACAATGTTTTCGATGAATACACGTTAATTTGTGCAAGTTCTCAAGCGATGCTAGAAAATGTGTTTGTGTTTCGTGTTTTCTTATCTTTGATCATGAATGTTTTCGATAATAGATTTATTGGAAAAAATAGCGGTTAGGTCGAGTCCTATTATCAAATGGAAAACGTGTGCGTATATATATTATATATAAATGTGTATGTGTATAGATATATATATATATATATATATATATATATATATATATATATATAATATAATATATATATATATATATATATATATATATATATATATATTTATGTGTATATATATATATATATATATATATATATTTATGTGTATATATATATATATATATATATATATACAAGTGTGTATGTGTTTATATATATGTGAAACTGCCATTTCTCTTAGAATACAAAAAAGGCTTATGGATGATATACAGTATATATATATGTATATATATATATACATATATATACGTATATATATATATATATATATATATATATGTATATATACTGTATATGTGTGTGTGTATACAGCAAATACCAGTAGGAAATTGTACCCTGAAGAAGTGTTTATTAAAATGCACGAAACTGTGACCCTTGTGACAGTAAAGCCTATATATGTGTATGTACATATACATACATACATATATATATGTGTGTGCCTGTGCGTGTGTGTGTGTCTGTGTGTATGCATGTGTAATGTAATTATTGGCAACATAAAGGCTCTACAAAAGCTCATGTTTTATTAGGTACCCTGACTTCAATTTTTCCTTATAAATCTCGCATATTTAAAGTCTAGTGGCCTTTGTCAAAACATCCTGCCTCTGAAACCATTAGAAAATTATAGGTAAACTGAATGCAGGTGAAGTGAGGCCTGATTCATAATTGATATTCCGATATTTGCATTTTCATTCGTTAATCCATATTAGCAGTTTTGTAGTATGCAAATCGAAGGCAATTATGCCGGGGTTATATATTTGCTTTAACCGGGAATCATTGGCTTCTATTTCCCTGGCTATCTAAATGATTTTGATACATATTGATGGGAATCATTCTCTCTCTCTCTCTCTCTCTCTCTCTCTCTCTCTCTCTCTCTCTCTCTCTCTCTCTCTCTCTCTCTCACATATATATATATATATACACACACACACACACACATATATATATATATATATATATATATATATATATATATATATATAGATTTGTGCGTGATTTGAGGTTCTTTAGTGTAAAATAATTTTATGTGGTTTTTGGTCTAAAAACACTTTCGTTTAAGACTATTGAACAGACATTTTCGTATAATGGAACATTCCTATAAAAAACCGACTTAGACAAGTTTGTTTCTGATTACCAAATAAGAATGTATTTTAGAGTATTGATCATTCATTGTTATTTTTCAATAACTTGATAAAATCTCAGAGTGGACAGCTTAAAGTATACTAGATTAAAAGTGTGCATTTAATTATATATAATTTGGTTATTTATATTTCTCAGCTATCTCCGAAGATTTGCTCTCACACACACACACACACACACATATATATATATATATATATATATATATATATGTATGTATATAAATATATATACAGTATATATATAATATATGTGTGTGTATGTGTATAAATCAAACCTCAAAAAGCTCAAAGCTTTGTTTAAAACAAAATGCTGAAAGGATAAGCTGCTATGGTGGGTATTACTTAAGAAATGTTCATTGGACCAAGGTCGATTTGTCTCTACGTCAGAAGGAGGGGTTGAGTGCATTACGATTGATTGATTTAGGGTTGTCTGGCATCCTAGGAGCGCATTGCGAAAACGCGGATCCGCATGTTAAAAACGAAAGCACAGATTTTTTTTACATCAAGATTGACTGAACTTTTAACATGAAAGCGTTTTTGGCTCATATCTTCTGGTGGTCAGACTTTAACGTCCCCCCCCCCTCCCTCATGACAGTGAGGTAGAAGTAGGATTTTGAAGGATAGTTTTTGCTGTTTAGGGATAGACATTTATTGATCTCTGTGATTATCATTGATCATCGTTAATACTTAAGTTGCAACCCCAGTTTGAAAAGCAGGATGCTTTAAACGCAAGAGTTTCAACAGAGAAAATAGCCCAGTGATGAAAGGTGATAAGGAAATATAAAATAGTGTGTCTGAGTGTATCCTCGAGTAAGAGAACTCTAACCCAAGACAGAGGCTATGACACTACCCAAGACTATAGAACATTGGTTTTATTTTTGGAGTGTCCTTCTCCTAGAAGACCGTCCTACCATAGCTAAAGAAACTATTCTACCCTTAACAAGTGAAAAGCAGCCACTTACCAGTTACAGTGCAGTAGTTAACCACCTAGTAATGAATAATTCGCTGGACACTCACTGTTACAGGTTTACTCTGACCATGAAACGGAAACTTGAAGATCCCATAAATTCACGTCTGTTTATTGTATTGTGAAACGCCGTACTCGCTCCTGTCCTGTCAACCTTATGAGGAAATTGTTGGTTGATCCTGACCTTCAAATAGGTTGGAGCCCTGTCCATTTATCTTTCTGGAAAGATCTTTTTCATTTTGCCAATATATTTCCTGTCGATTTTTCCCCCCTGGGATATGTTTATATGTCTTAATTTTAAGCTGTGATCTGCCATAACTGAAGAGTTTAAGGCTTCATCAGTTTTTTGTATTGTATTTTGTTGGATTTCGAAATTGACGGATTTGTTTATTACTGTAGAGCCTGCTGTGGATTAATTAAGAAATAGAATTACTAAAACTTTTATATTAATTTTGTGTCGCTATAAAATAATTTTTTACATTATATTTTCAAGATTTTGTGTGCGAAGTTTAAAGTAGGTAAGTCATTAAAGGGCCACGTGTATGTACGTATGTATGTATGTTTATATATATATGTGTGTGTGTGTGTGTGTATGTGTATGTTTATGTATGTATGTTGGTGTGATTACTTTGGCAAAAACGTATAATTCGAATGAATATTAGTTTCCGATTAAAACGGCACGATTATATTTTTTGAATTATTAATGGTGTTTTTTGCACCATGCTGCGTATATTTAGTATTGCATTTTGTTCATTATTACATGGAATGGTAAAGTGACATAATATGCGGATGTCAATTTTGTTGCCTGGAGCCCTTTATCCATATACTTCATTTTATGAACCCGTTGATAAATTGTTTTAGGCACCCTCTCTCCGATGAAAATAGCCCTGTATGTGTACTAGATAACGAACTCTGGCAACTGGAGAGCTCAGGAAATATTTTGCACATATATGGAAATGTAGTTTACCTTAGTAATGTCGAACACAACTTATGACGTTGATTAAAGAGAAGCAATGACTCAAAGTTCCTGGT
>NC_090757.1:58993186-59005686 GCF_036898095.1 Palaemon carinicauda | reverse complement strand
ACCTAGGGCGGCGAACTTCAGGAAGGGTTTTTAACCTTTAATTGGGATTTGCCTCTTTGAAAACCATGCCCTTCTATAGGGTTTTACTTTTTTGAGGATTCTACCCTTAGGTGTGATTTTGACCCGTAGACGACGCTTCCCATTGATAGAGATTTAATTCCCTGAAGATCCTTTCATTTGATAGGATTTTACATTTTCCCCTTTAACATACGATTTAACTTCTCCTAGGACCCTGACTTTTAATAGGGTTTTACTTCTTCGAGGATCCTCCCATTTAATTGGGTTCAACTTCTTGGAAGATTCTCCCCTTTGATAGAGTTTAACCTCTTCAATGATCCTCCCCATTAATAGAATTTAATTTCTTCAAGGATCCTCCCCTTTTAATAGTGTCTTACTTCTTCAAGGATCCCCCTCCCCCTTTGATAGGGTTCAACTTTTTCGAAGATCCTCCCCCTTTAGTAGGTTTCAACTTCTTCGAGGATCCTTCCCTTTAATAGAGTTTACCTGTTTCGAGGATCCCTCACTTTAATAGGGTTTAACTTCTTTCAAGATCCCTCTCTTCAATAGGCTTTAACTTCTTCATGGATCCTCCACTTTAATAGGGTTTAACTTCTTCTAAATTCCTTCCCTTTAATAGTCTTTAACTTTTTCATGTATTCTCCCCTTAATAGGGGTTAACATCTTCGAAGATCCTCCCGCTTTATTAAGGTTTAACCTCTTCTAAGATCTTCCCCTTTAATAGGGTCTAACTTCTAAATTTCTTCCCTTTAATAGTCTTTAACTTTTTCATGTACCCTCCCCTTAATAGGGGTTAGCATCTTCCAAGATCCTCCCGCTTTATTAGGGTTTAACCTCTTCTAAGATCTTCCCCTTTAATAGGGTTTAACTTCTTCTAAATTCCTTCCCTTTAATAGACTTTAACTTTTTTATGTACCCTCCCCTTAATAGGGGTTAACATCTTCGAAGATCCTACCGCTTAATTGGGGTTTAACCTCTTCTAATATCTTCCCCTTTAATAGAGTTTAACTTTTTCGAGGATCCCTCACTTTAATAGTTTTAACTTCTTCCAAGATCTTCTCTTCAATAGGCTTTAACTTCTTCAAGGATCCTCCACTTTGATAGGGTTTAACTCCTAAAATCCTTCCCTTTAATAGTCTTTAACTTCTTCATGTACCTTCCCCTTAATAGGGGTTAACTTCTTCGAAGATCATCCAGCTTTATTAGGGTTTAACCTCTTCTTAGATCTTCCCCTTTAATAGGGTTTAACTTTGACTATCCTCCCATTTAATATGATTTAACTTCTTTGAGGATTCTCCCCTTTAATAAGGCCTAACTTCTTCGAAGATCCTCCTCTTAAATAGGGTTTAACTTGTTATTCGAAGATCCACCCCATTTATAGGGTCTCAATTCTTAGATGATCCCCCTTTAATAGGATTTAACTTCTTCGAGGATCTTTCCCTTTAATAGGGTTTGACCTTTTCGTGGATCCTCCCTTTACTAGGGTTTAATTTCTTCGAAGTTTCTCTCATTTTAATACGGTTTATCTTTTTCGAGGATCATTCCCTCTAATAGATTTTATCTTCTTCGAGTATCTCCACTTTATTAGGGTTTAAATTCTTCGAAGATCCCTCCCTTTCATAGTGTTTAACTTCGAGGATCCTCCCTTTAATAGTTTAGAATCCTCCCTTTAATGGGTTTTAACTTTCTTCTAGGTACCTCCCGTATATTAGTATTTAACTTCTTCAAGGATCCTCCCATTTAATAGGATTCAACTTCTTCGAAGATCCTCCAATGTAATATGGCATAAATTTTTCGACGATTCTCCCCTTTAACAGGGTTTAACTTCTTCGATAATGCTCCCCTTTAATAGGGTTTAGCTTCTTGATGGATCATCCCCATTAATAGGGTTTGCCTCTTCGAAATCCCTCCCCTTTAATAGGGTTTTACTTCTTCGAGGATCCTCTCCTATGATACGGTTTAACTTCTCCTAGGATCCTGACCTCTAATAGGGTTTTACTTCGAGGATCCTCCCATTAATAGGGCATAACTTCTTCGAAGATCATCCCCTTTAATGGAATTTAACTTATTCGATGATCCTCCCCTTAAATAGGATTCAACTTTTTCAAGGATCCTCCACTTTTAATAGTGTCTTACTTCTTCGAGAATCCCCCCTTTAATAGGATTTAACTTCTTCGAAGATCCTCCTTTTGATAAGGTTCAAATTATTCGAAGATCCTCCCCCTTTATTAAGGTTTAACTTCTTCGAAGAACACCCCCCCCCCTTTAATAGTGTTTAACTGTTTCGAGGATCCCCCACTTTAATAGGGTTTGAATTCTTCCAAGATCCTTCTCATCAATAGACTTTAACGTCTTCAAGGCTCCTCCACTTTGATAGGGTTTAACTTCTTCTAAAATCCTTCCCTTTATTAGTCTTTAACTTCTTCATGCACCCTCCCCTTATTAGGGGTTAACTTCTTCGAAGATCCTCCCCCTTTAATAGGGTTTAACCTCTTCTAAGATCTTCCCCTTTAATAGGGTTTAACTATTCAAGGATCCTCCCATTTAATACGGTTTAACTTCTTCGAGGATCCTGACCTTTAATAGGGATTAATTTCTTCGAAGATTTTCTCCCTATAATATGGTTTATCTTTTTCGAGGATCCTTCCTTTTAATAGGTTTTAACTTTTTCGAGTATCCCCACTTCATTAGGGTTTAAATTTTTCGAAGATCCCACCCTTTCATAGTGTTTAACTTCGAGGATCTTCCCTTTAATAGAGTTGAAATTCTTCGAGAATCCTCCCTTCTATAGGTTTTAACTTTTTCAAGGATCCTCCCATTTTATAGGATTCAATTTCTTCGAAGATCCTCCAATTTAATATAGCTTAACTTCTTAGAGGATCATCCCCTTATAATAGGGTTTAACTTCTTTGATAATGCTCCCCTTTAATAGGGTTTCCCTCTTCGAAATCCCTCCCCATTAATAGGGTTTTACTTCTTCGAGGATCATCCCCTATAATAGGGTTTAACTTCTTCGAAGATCCTTCCTTTTAATATAGTTTAAATTCTTCAATGATCCTCCCCTCTAATATGATTTAACTTCTTCATTGATCCTCCCCTTTTAATAGTGTGTTACTTCTTCGAGTATCCCCCTTTTAATAGGGATTAACTTCTTCGAAGATCATCATTTTGATAAAGTTAAACTTCTTCGTAGATCCTTCCCTTTAATAGAGTTTAACTTTTTCGATAATCCTCCCCTTTAATAGGATTTAACTTCTTCAAAGATCCATCCCTTTTAATAGTGTCTTATTTCTTTGAGGTTCCCCCTTTATTAGGGTTCATCTTCTTCGAAGATCCTCCTTTTGATAAGGTCCAACTTCTTTGAGGATCCTCCCCTTTAATAGAGTTTAACTGTTTCAATGATCCCGCACTTTGATAAGGTTTAAATTATTCCAAGATCCTTCTCTTCAATAGGCTTTAACTTATTCAAGGATCCTACACTTTAATAGGGTTTAACTTCTAATATCCTTCCCTTTAATGGGCTTTAATTTCTTCATGTACCCTCCCTTTAATAGGGGTCAACTTCTTCGAAGATCCTCCCGCTTTATTAGGGTTTAACCTCTTTTAAGATCTTCCCCTTTAATAGGGTTCAACTTCTTCGAGGATCCTGACCTTTAATAGAGTTCAACTTCTTTGAGGATTCTCCCCTTTAATAGGGTATAACTTCTTCGAAGATTCTCTTTTTTAATAGGGTTCAACTTATTGTTCGAGTATCCTCCCCATTACTAGGGCCTTACTTCTTCGAGGATTCTCCTTTTGATAGGATTTAACTTCTTCGGGGATCTTTCCCTTTAATAGGGTTCAACTTTTTCGTGGATCCTCCCTTTAATGGGGTTTAACCTCTTCAAAGATCCTCCCCCTTGATGAGGTGTATCCTCTTCGAAGATCCTCCCCTTTAATAGGCTTTGACTTCTTCCAGTATCCTCCTCCTTTAATAGGATGTAACTTCTTCGAGGATCCTTCCCCCATTAATAGGGTTTAATTTCTTCGAGAATTCTCCACTTTATTAGGGTTTAACCGCTTCGAGAATCTTCCCCTTTAATTGGGCTTTACCCTCAAGGATCCTCCCCTTTAACAAAGTCTGGCCTTTTGAAGGAGCCTCCCCTTTAATAAGATTTGATCTCTTCTAGGACCCTCCCCTTTAATAAAGTTTTGCTTCGCTGAGGACTCCCCACTATATTTTGGTTTTACTTCTTTGAGGATCCTCTCCCATTTTCTAGGGATTCAACTCTTAGAGGACCCTCCCTTTCTTACGGATTTACCTCTTTGAGAATCTTTTCATTTCCTAGGGATTTACCTCTGTGAAGACCCTACCCTTCATATGGATTTATGTATCTGAGGATTTTCCCCTGTTAGGGATTTATTTCCTTGAGGTCCCTCCCATTTTTTAAGGATTTACATCTTTGACGACCCTCCCTATCTTAATGAATTACCTCTCTGATGACCTTCCCCTTTCCTAGGGATATACCTCTGTGAGGATCCTCTATTTCATAAGTATTTACATCTTTGAGGGCCCTCCCTTTTTCGAGGAATTAACCTCCATTGGGAATTTCCTCTTTGAGGGCCCTTCTCATTTCTAATAGTATCCCCCCTCTTCGAGGACCCTCCCTTTCTTAGGGGTATTGCTTACGGAAGAATTTCTCCTTTTCTTGTATTTAAATTTATAGGACCCACTCCTTTATAGACGCCCCTCGGCCTCTATAACCTCATCGAGGATGGATACTGAAATTTTCGATTTTTTTCTCGAAGAGGAATAACTTGAATTGAAACCCTGAATTGATATAGCCAAAGTGAAGTTGGCTTGATCGAGGATTGCGTTATCAGAATAATATTGATATCAAAATAGTTATGTTCCACTGCTCTGGTTTGCTGGGGGACGATATTATAGCCATCAAGAGATATATAGAGCGATTGGCTTTTCTCGAAACGCACGGGGAATGTTATTGATATTCATTGAAGTGGGCTGTAGATGCTTGTTTTCTATAGGGTATAAGGGAGGATGTGGTTTATACCAGACAAATGGATTGTGATATATGTGTGTATATATATATATATATATATATATATATATATATATATATATATATATGTGTGTGTGTGTGTGTGTGTGTGTATATGTACATGTGTGTATGTATATATATATATATATATATATATATATATATATATATATATATATATATATATATATATATATATATATACGTATATATACATATTTATATGTATATACTGTGTTTATGTGTTTGGAAACATCAACTGATAATTTGTATATTCATTTATTTACTGTCCCCCTTAAAAGTAAAATATTCATTTGACTATTCTAATATTGAATTTACATCATCCCTATTGAATTTGAAGAACTACTATGATTATTTCGTGGGGTACTTAAGGAATAATTTTCCAAGTTTAAGGAAGGATTAGATTTATTATTGGGAAATAATTTTTTTTTTTATTGGAAACATGAAGGAATCTCCCCTATATAATAAAGAACAAGTGTGGACTAGAACAGGCCACCTTTGAAAACTGGACCTTGCAACCTACAACGTCAGGACCCTGTCAAGGGAAGGAGATCTTGCTGTATTATTAGAAAAGCTGAAAAAAGTAAATTGGGGTGTGAAAGGATTGAGTGAAATTAGAATAACTGGGGGCATGATAGGAACAAAGAAAATGGAGTGGGTTTTCTTATTAATAAAAATCTTGCAGGTAACATGGAAGAATTTTATAGTACTCTTGATAGAATTGCAGGATTAACTATCTAACAAGGAAGAAGTATAAACTGAAGATAATTCAACCGTATGCACCAACATCTCATACTGAGGAGGTAAAAAATTTTTATGAGGATCCGGCGATATTTATAAAAAAAAACATAAGACTTTATTTACATTTGCTTTGGGTGATTTCAATGCCAAAGTATGTCAAAAGAAGAGAGGGGAATCAACAGTAGGTAAATTTGGAGTAGGCGCAAGGAATGACAGAGAAGATAAGCTTGTAGAATTTTAATGAAACTATGATAAAATCATGAACACCTTCTTTTATAAAAAGGAACATAGAAAATTGACATGGAAAATCCCAAACGGAGAAACGAAAAATGAAATGGATTTTATTCACATAAACAAGTTACTATACAGTCAAGTAACCTTAGAATGGTGAGAAGAATAATTTGTTTAGATCTAAGGAGAGAGAGAGAAAAAAAAATAATATTAATGAATAAGATAAATATTCCTGTAATAAGAGAAAGAGTTGATGATTTTTGTTTAGCAATACAAAATAGTTACTCCCAGCTATATGGTGAATTGGTGGAAGCAAGTAAATAAGAAATGAACAGTAAATTAACAATACCAAAATGAAGGAAAACTATCGGAAAAGACCAAAAATCTAATAAAGAAAAGACTGGAAATGAGGGTGAAATCCCAGGTAGAATAGAATTAGCAGAACTATCCAAAACAATAAACAAACTAAAAACCCAAGCTATTCGTAAGCATAAATTGAGGAAACACTAAAGAAAGGAAAAAGCACCAAATCGTTGAAAAAAGTCTTGGAATAAGTGCCAACATAAATTTGCTTTAAAGGATGAAAATGGAAATATTATCCACGATAGAGATGGGGTAATGAAAATTGCAGATGATTTCTATATAATTCTATATACTAGTATTATAAGAAATAACTTGACCAATAGAAGTAATGAAACGCCTGAACCGGTACCAAACGTAACAGTAGAAGAAGGGAAGAAGGCATGAAAAGAGGCAAAGCAGCAGGAGAAAATGGCCTAACAATTGAATTAATGATACATGGAAGAGTTTATAGTAGTCAAACTCGCTGAACTCTACACCAAATGTTTGCAAGAACGCTCTATACCGACAACTTGGAAAAAACAATTCACATAAAGGGAAACACTAAAGACCTGAAAGATTACCGCCCAATACCTTTACTGTCTGTAATATATAAAATATTCACAAAGATCATATAAGGACAAATAGAAAGACAGCTAGACTTCAATCAACCAAGAAAGCAGGCAGGGTTTAGAATTAACCAGCTGATGGAAAAATCAACAGAGTATGACAAACCACTGTGTATGGCATTTATAGACTATGAGAAATCTCTTGATTCTGTGAAAACCTAAGCAACAAAGAATAGAAGAATATTATGTTATAATATGTTATATTATGTTAGATTCACAGCATGCCTAGAAGTTTTAAAAAATTTAGATTTAGAAAATGTAGGAATCAATATTAGTGGGGAATACCTTAACAACTTGAGATTTGCAGATGACATAGTTGTGTTTAGTAAATCATATGGGAGGAATTACAAAAGATAGAAGATTTGAATAGAGAAAACAGAAATGTAGGACTGAAAAAGGAATTGGAGTAAAACTAAGATATTGTTCAATGTGTCACGGCCACCATTCTCCTTCCCCCCGCCTGCCTTCCCTGTACAACAAGCAGGTTGTTTGTTAATTGCTTGAGCACTTGTCACGTCTTCTAATTAGCAGTCGCAAGTGGGATTGCTTGCTCCCACCTCAACGTAAGCCAATCAGGATACGCCGTGACTGCTTCTGGCCTGTATATATACAGGGTCTGAGCTGGGTCGGTAGTCACTGGCAGCTCATTACTGCTACCCACTGCTACAAGTCTGCCTCCCTCACCTGTATTGTGTCTCGTCTTTGTATCATTTTTGTGAACTTCTCTGCTGTCCGGCTTTTTCGGCTAAGTATTTTGTAACCTGTACCTCGTAATCCCCTTATCTCACCAGTGTGTTGTCCAGTGTTAGGGCAGTTATATTATCTTTATATTTGTGTGTATTATTTTGTGTGTATTATGTTTACTTTATATGTATATGTTTACTGTGCACTGAATTAAATTAATGTTATGTTACTGAAATATTATTTCAACTTCCCATTCCCAGCATACCACAGTTACATGCGTTTCCCTTGCTTATCTTCACTTTTAATTTTGTTATACCTTGGGTATTCGGTATGCAATTATATTTAATTTTTTTTTATTTCACATTCTAACACCCAAGTTGTGACAAGTGGCGACCTTGCCAGGATGTAATTGCTAAGTTGGTGATCGTTGTCCTTTATTTGTTACTCCCTTGTGTCCTGTTAATTAATCACTTTCTTTTACAGTGACAGTGCTTTGATTTTGTTCAGTGCTTTAATGTGTTTCTTGTATCTGATAAGTGAAGTGTTTTTTTTATTGTAAACCAAGACGAGTGTTGGTATGTGTAGTTTAAATTCTTACGGTAAAACTCGTTTGGTATTGCACTTTGTACCGCCACACCACACATGTTAGATCAAGTGCAGTAAGTAGCAGTCATAGAGTTTACTCAGTTTAAAGTGTTCACAGCCCTCGCTAGTAAACTTTATCAGCGTTAGGGTTAGCTAATAAGTGCTTACTTTCGCTCCTCCATTCCGTGTGTACGGATCATTATTGTTTGTGTATCTTTATACCAATTATCATTTATCGTTCCAAGTATCGGAGTGTCCATTTTTTCCCCAAGCCTCTCATGTTTTTCCAGTATCATTAAAAATCTTATTCAAGTATCTTTACGCGGTGTGTGATTGTCGGTGACTCGGACGCGAACACTCCATCTATGAATCCTTATCAAGTATCTTTTTCAAGTATCGTTTATACAAACTTGTGTTTGTCTCAGTCTCACACGAACAATAATCTTGGGCATAGGACTAAGGGTATAACGAGACATTAATGAGGGTCTGTCTAGTTATCGAAGGGCTGTTTCTGTTTTACGACCCGGCCGTCCTTGTCTATCGAGTGCTAGTTACAGCTAGTTCAATAATTTCATTTGATTCTTTCCCTGTATTCTTTTTATTGTTTACTATTAATAATTAACCATGTCGTTCAACCTAGATGACTTTGTTGCTAATCCATCTTCGGATAAGTTAGCAGGACCTCTCAGAAAAGATGATTGGAAGCAAATTGCCCATCAATATGGCATTGAAATTCACTATAAGCTAAATAAGACTATGATTAAGAATGTGGTGGTTGAAGAGTTAGTCAGCCAAGGGGTACTTGCGGCAGTTGCCATAGATACTTTAACCCCGGCGAGTTCGGTGTTACCTGACGCTCAGGCTGAACCAGCGGGTTACCGCTCGCCTCCCGTTCTGTCACCTGTTAGGCCTTATCAGCGATTTACTGAAGTCAATCCCTTAGAACTGGAGAAATTAAAATTAGACTATCAATTACAAATGCAAAGAGAACTGTTAGAAAGCGAAAAAGAAAGAGAAAAACTCAGATTAGAAGTAGAAAACGAAAGAGAAATCGAAATTCAAAGAGAACGAATCAAACTAGAAAGAGAAAGGCTTGCATTAGAAAGGGAGAAGGTAGAAAGGGAGTTAGAGTTAAAATCTAAAGAGGTGGACATAACAGAAAAAAGCAAAGAAAAGGTACTAGAAATACAGGAAAAACAGTTAAAATTAAATGTAGGTAACATGTCCTCCCTCCTTCCTGGTTTTTCTGAAGATGATGTTGATGGGTACTTTAAAACTTTCGAGATTATTGCTAACAAACAAGAATGGCCAAAGGATGAATGGCTTACCATCCTAACTCCAAAATTAACAGGAAAGGCTCTTCGGGTATATAACAGTTTAGATAGGCCTGAGGATTATGATTTTGTTAAGAAACAGGTCTTGTATGCCTATGCTCTTACTCCTGACGGCTACCGACTGAAATTCAGATCCTTAACCAAGTCCCATACCCAAACTTATGTTGAATTTGCCACTGATAAATTAAGACAGTGTAAAAAGTGGCTTGAGGCTATTAATGTAACAACATTTTCAGAACTGGTTAATGCTGTTGTCTTGGAGGAGTGGAAGAATAAGCTTCCCTTTCACTTGGTGAGATATGTGGAGGAAAGGGGTGAGAAGGAGCTGATCCGAGCAGCAGAGTTAGTGGATGCTCAGGCGTTGATGATAGGCACGTGGGGGAGTGGAGCTCGTAGGCAGAGCCCCAGTGTGAGACCCCCCTCTGGTGAACACCTTGCAGGAGTGGGGCGAGGTTTAGGAGGCAACAGTTCACGTCCTGCTCCCCAGCCAGTAACCTGTAATTATTGTAAGAAACCCGGGCATATGATCCAAGAGTGTCGTCATCCTGGGTGTAAAGTGTCCAAAAGTTCTAACACCAAACACACAGTCACTTCTTCTAAGCCAATAGCAGCCTCAAATGTGCATGGTCCTAATCTCTCTCTCTTTGACCCTTTTATCTCTCAAGGATTTGTGTCGATATGTAAGGGTGATCATAAGTACCCTATTACTATACTTAGAGACACGGGTGCTCATAAGTACCCTATTACTATACTTAGAGACACGGGTGCAGCCCAGTCCATTCTATTATCCAATGTCATTCCGAACATTTCTGATTCTTACACCGGTGAAAAAGTTTTACTGTCTGATCTAACTTGTCAAACGTCTTATCCCCTAGCAGAAATTTATCTTGAATGTGACCTTCTATCCTCCCCTGTTAAAGTAGCCATACGTCAAGACTCCTTGCCAGTACTCGGAATTCAGTTTCTACTAGGTATTGATCTCGCAGGTATCCTAACAGTTCCTCCAGTGAAGACAGTAGACCAACCTTTACCTGTTAGTCCTACACATGATCTGGATGAAAGACTTCCCCACCTTTTCCCTGCCTGTGCTGTCACCCGGTCTCAAAGTAAGGTCTTAACTGCTCCCTCCGCTAATTCTTCATCCTTAACTCTATCTTTACCTACTACTCCTCCATCCTTTGGGAAGGATGATCTGATAAACAGGGCCATGAACAAAGCAGAACTCATTCAGGCACAACAGCAGGATCACACTCTTTCTCATGTACTTCACACAGCTACCGACAAAACAGATATAGACACCACTCCATGCTTTTATTTTGAAGATGGAGTTTTAATGAGAGCATACAGACCACCTACCCACAATAAGTTGCAGCCCTGGTCAGAAACCCATCAAATAGTCCTTCCTACATCGGTTCGGAATAGTGTCATCAAATTAGCTCATAATGGTTTTGCAGGACATCTAGGTATCAGGAAGACTTATCTCAAAGTATTGGAACATTTTTACTGGCCGGGGATGCGAAAGGACATTTCCAGTTTCGTGCGGACCTGTCAGAGACAACAAATAAGATTTATGGATGAATCTCTAGAGATGGTTAATGCACATTTCGTACTCAGGACTGGCAGTAAGTGTTTCCCCAGGATACGAGGCAGAAATTGAAAGAAAGATGAAGCATGGGATGGAGAGCATTTGGTAAACAAAATGAGATTATGGAAAGTAAAATGCCATTTTCTCTAAAAAGAAAATTATTTAATGAGATGATCCTACCAGTATTAACTTGATGATCCTACCAGTATTAACTTATGCATCAGAAACTTGGAGCCTTATCAAAGCCATTGAACATAAGCTTTTTACAACTCAAAGATCTGTGGAAAGAATAATGATGAGAATAACACTAAGAGACAGAAAAAGAGCAAAATGAATACGAGAGCAAACAAGTAGAGATTATTCTAACATGTAAGAAAAAGAAATGGACATGGACAGGACACATAATGAGAATGACAAACAATAGATAGACATTAATAATAACAGAATGAGTCCCTAGAGATTGTAAAAGAGGCAGATGAAAGAAGAGAAGACGATTGACTGACGAACTAAGAAAGTTTTTGAGTGGAATGGCACAGAAAGGCCATAAACAAACGCAAGTGGAAGGATATGTCTGAGGCCTTGTTCTACAGTTGATTAGTAATGGCTGGATATATATATATATATATATATATATATATATATATATATATATATACATACTGTATATATATATATATATATATATATATATATATATATATATATATATATATATATATATATCCTGTCACTCTTAGCGGCATTGCCAAACGCATAACTATTCAGTTTCGCCCCGTCTCTCGGGGATGGAGGGTGTAGCCATACCGTGGTGAGATTGCGTATCCCGGAAGGTACACTCGAAAACCACAATCGCGTACAAATTGCTCAAAGTGGCGTGTTGTAGATAGGAAAGGGAGGGGGTGGGAAGGGTTGAATCTGTATGTTTGCATATCCATGTAAATATTTAGCAGTCACTAGTTATTACATTATTTCGATTACATTTTACTCTTGCCGTGAACACTTAATTTAGTCTTTCCATTGTTTAACTTGAAATTTATTATTAAATATTACAATATCCCTTGGAAAATAAGAGAATATTTCACCAATTTAAATCATGAATTATCTATCTCAAAAACCCCTGGTAAATTGCGTGGCTCATTTTTCACTGCATATTGTTCCTTAAAAGCTAGGGGAGTCTATTGTTGTGGTAATGTTATGAAATTTTATCTTATTCGAACTTGAATATTGTCTCAGCTTCATTGTGCCAAAAGATGGCAGCGAGGGAAATAGCATGAAATAGCAAATTTATTTTCCA